>NW_024412402.1:18963657-19239412 GCF_014898765.1 Herpailurus yagouaroundi | reverse complement strand
TATATATATATATATATATATATATATATATATATATATGAAAGATATTAGTTGTTGCCAAGCCTTCTGGTAGAGGAGGGATAAACAGATAAGGCACAGTGGTCTTTAAGGATAGTAAATTATTCTGCATGACAGAATATTCTGTATGATAATTCACCATTGTGAACGCATGGCATTATGCACTTGTTAAAACCTATAGAACCTTACTTCACAAAAAGCAAATATAAAATATGGATTTGAGTTGATAATAATATATTAGAAAAATTTTAATGTTTATTTATATTTTGAGAGAGACGAGTGTGAGTTGGGGGAGGGCAGAGAGAGAGTGAGACACAGAATCCAAAGCAGTCTCCAGGCTCTGAGCTGTTGGCTAGGAGTCCGACACAAGGCTCGAACTCACAAGCCATGAGATCATGACCTGAACCGAAGTCAGATGCTTAACTGACTGAGCCACCCAGGAACCCCAATTGATAATAATATATTAATATTGATTCATTAATTGTAACAAATGTAACAACCCAATGCAAGATGTTAATAACAGGAAAACTCTGTGTGTGTGTGTGTGTGTGTGTGTGTGTGTGTGTAGGGATATATAGGAGTTTGCAGGTACTCTTTGTAGGATGTACACAGTTTTTATGTAAATCTATTTTTTTTAAAAAAACTAAAGTCTACTAATTAAAAAAATATCTGTTCCTAATTAGAACTAATCAACCAACCAAAGAAGACAAAAACTCTTGGCAAATTTCCATAATTGGAAGAATTATATCTAGAAAAAATTAGAGCAAACATTATATTTAATAGTAAAGCATTTAAAGAGCCCTCTATTCCACCTTGAATCTGGAAAACATTTAAGACTTTTTTCTATCACTCTTAACAGGTATGCCTAAGTCCTAGCCAGTGCATTAAGGGAAAGATAAAAAGGCAAAAAATAAAAATAAAAAATAAAAATAGAAGGATATAAGCACTGGGAAGGAAGAAAAACCTACTATCATTCATAGGCAAGATGACTGTGTGTGCAGACTATCACAAAATATTTATAAGTAAATTATTAGAATTAATGAATGATCACAGTATGGCTACTGGAAATAACAATGTCAAAATACAAAATCACTCTATAAAAATTTTGCAAATAAGTTTTAAAAAGACAGAAAAACAAACAAACAAAAAAACTAAGAAAAAGTGTAAACAGACACGTGACCAATGAAATACATACATGGCCCATTTGGAAAGATGTTTAACATCATCAGGCTTTAGAGAGATACCTTACCCACTAGAATATGTAAAATGAAAAGGACAATGTTGGTGTTAACAACTTTAGGCAAAAATACTTAACAATGGGAACTTTCTCACACTGCTGCTGGTATAAGTTGGAAATTTTAGAAAATATTTCATACTGTCTATTAAAGTTGACTATGATTCAGCAATTCTATTTATAAATATACACCCAAAAAGATATGCATACATATATTCACTGAAAAAAATATAGGCAAATTGTTTATAATGATACTGTTCAATAGAGCCCATATTGGAAAAAAACATGTACAATGATTATAGAATAATATATTATTATTTTTTTTTAATTTTTTTTTCAACGTTTATTTATTTTTGGGACAGAGAGAGACAGAGCATGAACGGGGGAGGGGCAGAGAGAGAGGGAGACACAGAATCGGAAACAGGCTCCAGGCTCTGAGCCATCAGCCCAGAGCCCGACGCGGGGCTCGAACTCACGGACCGTGAGATCGTGACATGGTTGAAGTCGGACGCTTAACCGACTGCGCCACCCAGGCGCCCCTAGAATAATATATTATTAAAATACAGTAACATACAGCAATGAAAATAGTGAAATCCTACTATTCAGGATCATATAGATGATTATCACAAACACAAGAGAGAACATAAATGAATCTATTGATTTAAACATTCAAATCCAGGTACAATTAATTGATGACTACAGAAATCCAGCTAGTGCTTACTCTGATGGGAAGAATGATAAAGATTATATTTCTAGGGTACTGGTACATTTGATATTTTTATTTTTATTGGGAAAGTGGTTATACAAAGTGGTTATTCATTTTCAGAGAATTCAAGGACACATGATTTGCACACTTTTTTTAACAACACACAATTCAATAAAAATTTGCCTGCAAAACCTCACACCTTCTGAGTTATGTGTATGAGAAGTAACATCTGTAAGGCATCTATCATTTACCCAGCATTCCATCAGAGCTAAGTACAATAACCATATATGACTTTGTGCAAGATATGTAATATTTATAAGCTTTAATTTCTTTATTTGTGAAATGAGACACTCCAAATTTAACTGACTGGGCAGTTCTAATGACTAAATGTGGTAAAATATACAAGTACATATTATTACCTGGATTAAGAAATTAATAAATGTCTCAAAATAAATAAAACAAATAAAAACAAAGCCAAATCCAGAATCAAATTAAAACAAACAAAAAGCCTGGATCACCGAAAGGAGGCATATGTTGGTTTCTCTTTCACAGAATACTAGAAAATTGCCTTCTTTTAGTTGAGAAAAATTGTCTCAACTAAAGCTATGTAGTATGTTTTTTGTTTTATTTATTTATTTGTTTGTTTGTTTATTTGAGAGAGAGAGGGAGAGAGAGAGGAGAGGGGCAGAGGGTGAGAGAATCTTAAGCAGGTTCCACACTCAGCACGGAGCCTGATGTGGGGCTCGATCCCAAGACCCAGGGATCATGACTTGAGCTGAAATCAAGATTCAGTTGTCCATCCAACTGATCCACAGGTGCTCCTGTTTTATTTTTTAAAATTCCCTGCATTTTTGAGGGCTGACTACTATAAAAGGCAAAAATTAGACTCTCCCTTTGATTAAAAGTCTGATTCATCTCCAGTAGCTTACTGGTCCTCTCACCAATATCTATCCAACTAGGAAATTATCAATAAATGATCCCAGATGACCTCCTTGTCCAACAAAAAATGAAATACATTTCAAAATGTCCTATCATACTGAATTGAAATCTACTTTCTTATAATGTCAACATATTGAACCTAGTTCAATGTTTTAGAGTAACAAGAACAACAATAAGAACAAGAATCCTTCACTTTTTACAGGACATCCTTTCCTATTTTTGAACACAGCTGTCTTGGTATGTGTTGGTATCCCACAGCATATATTTTTTGTCGTATAACATTTACTATCACTCAAATCTGTAATTACATCATTAATTTTTGAATTTATCCAATCATCAAACAAACCTGATTGACTCCCAACCAGTGCTTTTTGTGCTAAGGAATAAAAGTCACAGTCCTTCTATTCAAGGACATCATAATCCAGGGGAGAGTAAAATGTGAGAAAAGGAGACTATGGTGTTCTGTGATGTCCTGTATATGTTTTGAGGCCATTTATGGGAACACACGAAGGGACATCCTACTTAGGAGAGTCAGGGAGTCTTCAAACAGATGGCAAATTTGAAATGACGTTTGGAGGTTGATTAAGAAGCCTGGCTCCCTTACCTGGCCTATCATAGCAGCCCAGCAGGGATGCTGGGGCATCTCATTACAACCTGGTGAGTGTGGGAGTCTATGTGTCCCCCTCAGCCTATACTAAGATGGGTGGTGGTGAGAACACAGCTTTTGTATGATGCTTGGTTGAAGCAGAGTTAAAAGTCTTCTGTCGTTCTGGGCTGCGCCTTTTCTGGTCCTTGGTCTCAAGAGAGTAGGCCTTTGTTGGGGCTTTTTGTTTTGTCGATAAATGGTGGTGTTTTTCAATTGGCAGTATCTTTACCTGCGTGTCTGGATACATGAGGCAAAAAGGAAACATGACTCGCTGCGTGTCCTTCTCAGACCCCCGAGTTCTCTGGCCAGTCTCTCTTTTTCTCTCCACCTTTCCGAGTCTCCTTTTGTTTGTTTTATATCTGAAGTCCAAGGAGCAGGGAGAAGTATGTCTACTCCATTTTCCTGGAAGTGTCAGCTCTATGAATGTAAATAATCATTGCCATGAAATAAATATCCACATTTATCCTCAGCATTTACCTCGCCTCTACTTTATTATCACCTTTCCCCAGATAATACCATATTTTTTCCTACCGTCTCCCAAGATAGCTTTAATTTCTCCTAATCTTTAAGAATCAATAGAAATCAATGGGAGATGAAACAAAAACAAAACAAAACAAAAACGAAAACAAGCAAAAGCCCAAAAACTTGGCCTTCTTTCTCTGTGTCTTTTCTTGAAAATAAATCACTTCTATTTCTTATCATTTGGGTTTCAGGCCATCCGGTTTTTGAAAATTCAAATGCAATCTAATGTGAAATGTTTTAATCATCATCAAGGACTTCATCATTCATTCGTAGATTAATGGTTTTCCACACATCTTAGCAGTGTTGTTTGGATTTTCAAAATTTCATTTTATTATAAGTCATCCAAAGAGAGTAAGGAGGCTGTTATATAATATAGAAAAATTTTAATCTTGTTATCTTATAGTAAGGTAAGGACACATGTTAATTCTACATTTTTGTGTGTGTGCTCAGCATTGAGAATCATATCGTGTAGACTGATAAGTTGCAAATGATATACACATATTTTTTTCTTGACATCTCTCCTTGCAATGTCAGAATATCCCCATAATAAAACCTATCCAGAAGTCTGAAAGAAAAATACTGGAAACTTTGCTTCAGAACTGAATTACTAACCAGACCTAATGGATGCTGGAATTTCTTAATTTGAAGAGTGTCAGTGAATAGATTATGTAAACATCACCATTGTTAGGTAAAATGTACTTGATATCTCATAACCTTTTAAGCTGTTTAATATCCTAAGAATACCTTGGTCATCTATGTCAGAGCATCAAAATATTTCAGGTTATTTCAATTATTTATGAAACCCAAACTATTATTTATGAAACCCAAACAGTTTTACCATAGATATTTGAAGGCCTAATGAAAAGGATTATCACCAAGCCACACATCTTTCTTTTTTATTTATTTATTATTATTATTTTTCAATATATGAAATTTATTGTCAAATTGGTTTCCATACAACACCCAGTGCTCATCCCAAAAGGGCCACACATCTTTCATAATCAATACACATTTATAAAAAGTTTAACCATTTGAACTAAGATACAAGACAAAGTTTTATTCCAAGATCTGTTTCAAACCAAGTTATTATGGCAGGACAAGTTAGTGAATTAACTTGTGTGCAAAAAGGAAATAGAACACGTTCAAATGTGTAATTTTTATTATAGCTTTAAAAGTAGTTTAAATATAAAAGTAAAGTAAAAGTTTAATCAAATGTTTGGGAAAATATTTACATATGAAACCCCTTTTAAAACTACTGAACTAGACTACTAACCTCCTAGAAAAAGGAACTGTCATTTATTTGGGACACCTCTGTTAATCAGCAGTGTTTCTCATACAATTTAGGCCCATAATAAATGGCGATGGTTTGTAAGTGATCATTTAAGTGATGCAGGAGGCTGTAAGTTATATGCACTTCATAGGGGACATTTCTGAATATTTCACTCCCAACATTTCCCTTTGCAATTGAGTCTTAGAAGTAAGTAGAAGCCAACCCGTCTATATATCTGCATGCATTGATTTAAACATAATTCTAAGAATCTTCTGAGAGAAAAACAAAAATATTAGGACACCACTCTCTCCCATTCCCTCCATAAAAATATTTCTGAAAAATAACAACAAGCCTGAAAAATCCAACTGGGATGTCATTAGAGGAAGGAACTGAAGCCAATACATAGAACTGTGCCTTAAAAGAAGAGGGTCTGGCCTAGGACCAGACTCATGAGCTGACCTAGATCGAAGGAGGAGAGTATTAGTCTAAGTAGAGGACCGGACCCTGGAAGCCATTTGGTTCTGCCGTCCCGGTATGCAGGTCGTACCTTGAGTATAATGACTGTCTGTGTTATCAAAAAGCCATCAAACTGGGGCATAAGTAGTTTTTCAGAAAGGTTCCATCGACTGGTTCTCTTTACCCTGAGAAACGAATGGACAGTAAGTGAGGGTCCGAGCATGGCGATGTCCTGGCATAAGCAGACGGAGAGGACAGCTTGAGGGTCAGCAGCTCCACCAGATCACCTACCTGTAGGACAGCAGGGTTTTCGGGGCATACTCCCCTCCACAGGCACCAGAGCTCCCTCATCGGTAGCTGCTCACGGGCACAGCTCACTTCCGGATCCCTGGCAGTTAGTAACGGGTGAGTGACGACGAGCCCAGGTTCAATGACGCATGAAATAGTTTGGGGGATCCTAGGGTATATTTGCACAGGAACCTATGTAAAAGACAGATTACTGCTAGGTGAGTGGGTGGAGATTCGAATACATTTCAATTTGCTTATTAAAGGACATGCGATTTTATTTTCCACTGAAAGCCTTTTAGGCCTAAATTTATTCATATACTGATTACAGTTTTACAAGTGACGAAGAGCATTTAAATTCAGTTCTTTTAATAAGTTTTTTTTTTCCCCTAAGAATCTAGAGCATTTATGGTTAGCATTGTCATCTTAAGCAGACATAGGGCTGTATATGTACCTTCTGAACCATATAGCGATATATCTGCTTCTCTGTATGGCCACCTTTCTTTTTTTTTTTTTTTTTTAATTTTTTTTTTTCAACATTTATTTATTTTTGGGACAGAGAGAGACAGAGCATGAACGGGGGAGGGGCAGAGAGAGAGGGAGACACAGAATCGGAAACAGGCTCCAGGCTCTGAGCCATCAGCCCAGAGCCCGACGCGGGGCTCGAACTCCCGGACCGCGAGATCGTGACCTGGCTGAAGTCGGACGCTTAACCGACTGCGCCACCCAGGCGCCCCTGTATGGCCACCTTTCAATACTGGCCTCCAGACATCAGCCATACGTAAAGAATAGCATAAGTAAAGAATAACCATTGGCTTTTTTCAGCTCACCATTTGTTTATTTTACATTAAAAAATATTTATCGGTCATGAGGAAAACAATGAAAACTCCTCTTAAAATACCGCAAAAAGCAAAAGTCCACATTTAATCTGTTGCCTTCAAAGTTTCTTGGGAAGCTTAATTAAATAGCAATTCATCTGTGTGTTCTGTTCAATCTTCTAAAGCCTGATATTGCTGTAGTCTTAATTACGGGGGGAAAAAAAAGAATGCGGGTTTTCGTTTTCATTCTGTTAGATTAAGAGGAAAAAAGCACTCAGCACCTCCGTCAACCTGACTCAGAGTTGTTCAAGTGTAAGTTGATTTTATTCAGTTCAATATCAGTCAGGCCTGCAAATCATAGTAGATTCCATATTTTACATTTACTCGTGTTTTTGCTTCAAGGTTAACTATCCGCGCTGAGCCCCTTGAGGGCAGCTTTAAGGCCAGGAGGGATTAATCAATTCTCAACCTGCTGTGGTGGAACAATCTAGCCATCAAGCTCAAGAGTAGACTTAGGTCTAGCTATGCTGCTTCACCTTTCCATAGTTGTGAGGCACTTTTCATGGTGGTCCATTTGCCCATTATTGTCCTTTAGGAAGTCTGGACCCAGGCCGGTATTTGCAGCTCGACTTGACATTGGAGCTGTCCTGAGCGCCTATCAAGGTGTCTTAATTGAAGTCCTGGTAGGTAGGACTGCCCTGCAGATTCATCAATAAAGAGTATACCCTTTGACCCCATTTTCATTAAAAGAACTCATGTGCTTTTCTTGCCTGCAGGGAATACCATTGGCTTATAGACGCACGAAGCTTCAGAGAAAGGATGTATCTCAAGAGACCACCCTATAGGGTCTTCAAGCACATAATATTCTAAAAAGATTCACGAGGTTATCACTAAAAGAGTCTCACATTCTAAGAGCTCAAATTGCAGAAATGGTTCCATCAAGAATACTCCTTGTTTTGAAAAAGAAGAGATTGAAATTTGCAGTGAAAACCTAAATGCACAATGTATACTGCAATATAGGCAGGTACTATATTCAATAGTCTTCCTTGCTTCATTATCTCTGAATGTAAAAGAAAATAGAGAACCATATCCCTTTCTTCTTTTATTAGGAAGAATTTCTTAGGTAGTAGAGGGCATTCAGGCAGTATTTGAGGGGAAAAACTGTAATGATAGATGGATTTGGGATGAGAAGCATAGAGTCAGCCGAGAAAAGCATATAAAGAGAATTAAAAGAGGAGTTAAGATGGGGTGCCTGGGTGGCTCAGTCGGTTAAGCGTAAGACTTCGGCTCAGGTCATGACCTCGCAGTCCATGGGTTCGAGCCCCATGTCGGGCTCTGTGCTTCCTGCTCAGAACCTGGAGCCTGTTTCAGATTCTGTGTCTCCCTCTCTCTCTGACCCTCCCCCGTTCATGCTCTGTCTCTCCCTGTCTCAAAAATAAATAAAACATTAAAAAAATTTTTTTAAAAGAGGAGCTTAAGAAAGAAGACCCAAAAAGATATTTATCGAATCATCATGTTGTAACGTTTTGTAGAAGTCTGGTTTTGGTTTTGCTTATAGGGAGTAAGATTCTGAAACATTTTTTAGGGAATCCCTGACTCAGTCTTCATCTAAAGTAAAATTTGAAGGACTGAGAGAGGAAGGGGGAGAAAGGAAAGGAGAGGGAGAAAGTTAAGTAGCATTTGTGAAAAGCCCTGTTAAGTTTTTGGCACTTTACATACACTATCTAAGTAATTATTTCACAGTAACCCTGGTAGGTAAAAGTTGTTACCTCATTTTACCAAAGAGTTTGAAAAAAATGGCATGTCCAAAATGACAGTGGGATCCAGACTTGTGATCATTTAAAGTGGATTCCACTGGAACATTCTTCTTGCCCTACTGTCTTTAGAGGACAACCAACCATCATTCCCTGTAATATGTGCTCTTGCATGGCTAGGGGAACTGTCTCCAGGAGGTAGCCTCTCTCTTTTCTCTCTCTTTAAGGGCAGGCAAGTGGTGGAAAACTTTCCTTGCTCTGGCACTTGAAAACACCTCTCCCTTTCTAGGAACAAGCAATGATTTAAAGGCCTGTTGAATTCTAATTAATTTAATGACAAAATAAATTAATGCCTATGAAAGGAAAGTTGTTAATTATACTCTAATAATAAGGATGTCTCTCCCAACCCCAGATACTGACAATGGCCAGCCTTGTTCTTTTCTCCTTCGAAACCCCATTAGCTCTCTTTACTAAGGACTTCTTTCTTTGGGTTGGGTAGGATAGGCCCCCGGAGTTAGGGTCTGGGAATTCAATTGCGAATTTCTCAAACTCAGGTCCCTCATGGTCAAAGTATTCAACCTGTCTTTCCCAGATGAAGATTCATTTCTTCATTTCTTCACATAAGTCATGTTTCATGGGCTGTGCTAGGCACCCAAGGTATAAAATGAATGAACACTCTCTGCCCTCGCTCATTCGGGTTTGAGTTTACGATGCCAAATCAACACTGCAGCCAACCGTATGTAGTAGAAAATGCAGAGACAGTTCAAGTCCTAGGGGAACACAGGAAAGGGGCATCCCACCTAACCCAGAGAGAGGGCGGAGTTTGGGGAGGGAGATTAGAGTACTTGTACCTTAATGATGAGAGGCATTAGGCAGGTAGGGGTCAAAGGGCAACGTATGTGGTGGCAAGAATTCCAGGCAGATGGGAAGGTAAGAGCAAAGACAAAACAACAGCCTGATGTGTTCAGGAACGGCAGGCTGTTTCGAGTGTAGACGTGCATCAAAGAGCAGTAAGAAATGAGGCCGGAGAGAGTTGCAAGGACTGTCAATCACTAACAGCTCCAACAGACAGTTCTTTGCCTTTTCCAGCAGCCATCCCCCGTTTTGTGCAGGTCTCCACCCTCCAAGTGTCCAGGGGAAGAAAACCCCAGTCCCACTCCTGTGCAGATGGCAAACCGCAATTAGTTCAGACGCTCATGGTCCAAATCTGCACCCTCAGAAGAGTCTCTGTTTGGAAGATAAATTATTCAGTCACCCTACCTATGGTTCTTCTGGAAAACATTTTCCTTTTTCTTTAAAAAAAAAAAAAAAATTGTTCCAGGAGAGTCCCTATTATTCTCCAGACGGCAATGTGCAATGTATATTGCCTGGAGTGGATGCAACCGTCATGTAATTACTTTGCCAAGGACGGCAGAGTGGAAAAACAGAAGATACCTGGACCCATGAAAATAGCATGAGCCCCTGGATCAATCAACTCTAAAATCGCCCCCTGTTCAGTCCTCTTGTTATGTGAGGCAGTAAACTCCTTATGGTTTGCAATGATTAAGTTGGGGCTTCCTGTCCCTGAAGACAAAAGTACACTAACTAGTTGTAGTGATTTGAAATTCCTGATTTGGAGAACTACGTACAGAAAAGGTATGCTACAGACATAGGAGGTATTACATACATAGGATTGCTAGAGCTCAAGAAAAATCCCTGGAACCATATTGTTCAAGCACTTATTTTTTTTTTTCCAAATGAGTAAACTTAAAACCCCAAGAAGTGAAAAGAATTACCTAAGGCTTTATAACTTGTTAGCTGGAGGGTTGACGCTAGTACCTAATCCCCGGACAGCATCTAAAAGTTTTTTTCTGTTATACCGTGTGCTGTAATAGGCGATCTGGGCTTGAATGTACTATCAAGTAGTACTTTGTCCCATCAGTGTCCATCATAGCACGTTCGAGTCCAGTTTCTAAAAGAATGAATAGATGTTAAGAACCTTCTCTGTGTCAGACTCTAATCTAGGAGGTTTACAAAAATTATCTCACTTAATAATTTAATTTAGAGTCAAATGAAAGAGAATGACACTCTTGTGATCTTTCACAGCGATGAAAACACTGAGACGCCTAGCTGTTTAGGTGACCTGCTCAAGGCCACAAAGCCAGTGATGGGGTGAGGTGGCTACGGGCCTCCGGAAGCAAAAGCAGGGCTAGAGCAAATAGCAAGAAAGCAGAAAAAGTCTGAGGGTTTTTAAGAACCCTGAATAACTTCCAAGTACAATTCAAGTTCTTAGTAAACTAATTAGTGACTCTTCTAAGGACGGCTGGGGATAATTTTTCCAAAGAAACTGGCACAGTTTTGGACCTTTTAAAATGCACATAACACGCTCATGGATTGGGATGGCCATCGACTGGGAAACTTTTTCTTGGAGAAGCTGCTTTATCTCCGGTGATACCTAATTTTATCAGTCTGGTTAAAGCTAATGGTAAAATGTTTCATGAAGACTTGCTGATGGAGATTTTTATTATCTTTTCTAGGAAAATGCCTGAAAATTAAGTCAATCCATGAGAAAACAAAGCTAAAAGATGGAAAAGAAGCAGATTCTCAATGACTTTTTTCTTCCCATTTTTTGAACATCTGGATCCAACTATTCCTGAATTCCACTTATTGGTATACCTTTTAGTTTCATGAGCAAATGTATTTCCTTCCTTACTTAAATCAATTCACATTGGTTTGAAAATCACCTGGCATTTACCATTACAATGACTCACTTAAGATTTTATTTTGGGAGAGGCACCTGCGTGTTTCAGTCAGTTAAGCGTTCAAATCTTGATTTCGGCTCACGTCATGATCTCACTGTTCATGAGTCTGAGCTCCACATCAGGCTCTGTGCTGGCAGTGTGGAGCCTGCTTGGAATTCTTTCTCTCTCCCTCTCTCTCTCTCTCTCAAAATAAATTTTAAAAATTAAGAAAAAAGACTTAATTATATTTCTACTCTTTGCTTCTACTGACAGAATTTTTCTACCTTATTGTGGAACTCTTATTCAAAGTACTCATGAGTTGTGGTCTGATGGCATGGGAAATTTATCCTCCAGGATTGAGCTCTTGGGTGCACTCCTCCTTCCAAGTCCTTCAAAGACACCTGTTCTATGGGCCTTATTCTCTGGATCCTTATCCAGTAGTTGTGAACATTGCAGCATGGTTACAAGATACTAATATTGGCTGTTTGTGCATTAAAAAAATCTGTTTTTAGCTACTCAGAACCATAGGTCCAACCTTGGATCTCTAAACAATGTTGTGTTCCATTGCTTCCTGGCGTGGCATTTAAAGAGTGGACTAAACTGGCTTACAAGTTGACCTTGTTTGGTACAATAGAGTTTCCAAAGAGTTGCATGTAAATTGAATTCTGTTTTAAATATGCAAGAGAGTTTTCTATTGACTTATGTCCTACTGTGAATCCTTTAAAAAATGAATAATTAGTTTCTAAATTTAGTCTTTATATAAACCCAGATTTTTAAACATTGGGATTGCCTAAAGTAAGATCCTCTGTGGACGGGAACACGGCTCTCTTTCATTTGTATTTTTCAGAACTTTGAAAGTTGCTGAATGTCCTTTTTCAGACCCATGCCAGCTCATTCCATTTTTATATTTAATGAGTAACCAGACCTTTCTTGCCCATACCATAAAAGTTATCTCACTTTTTTTTTATTAAAAATTTTTTTTTCAACGTTTATTTATTTTTGGGACAGAGAGAGACAGAGCATGAACAGGGGAGGGGCAGAGAGAGAGGGAGACACAGAATCGGAAACAGGCTCCAGGCTCTGAGCCATCAGCCCAGAGCCCGACGCCGGGCTCGAACTTACGGACCGCGAGATCGTGACCTGGCTGAAGTCGGACGCTTAACCGACTGCGCCACCCAGGCGCCCCAAAGTTATCTCACTTTTTACAGCAAGGAAATATTGGACTACATCCTCATGGTAAGTCTCTGTTGATCGAGAAAATATACACCCCACCCCCTAATTCTTTGCCAAACACACAAACTAACAGAAATGTTGGAACCCTTCCAAACTATTTGGTACCACAACTGTATCTCCATACATTCTGAAAGATAGCAGGAGCATTTATTTATGTGGAAAATAATGTTTAAAGCATTGCTATAGTTTCTCATCTCAGAAGTAGTTTTCAGCTCCCAGGCGTTTGCTCGCCCCAGGTTGAGAGCTCCTACGTTTAGATCTCTGGAGAGAGCCTAATCACATTACCTCTATTTTAAAAACTCTAGCTTTGCGACATTGTTCTACAAATAATGTCCAACATGAGTACACCCTAGAAGTTCCTCTGCAACCTGGCCCTAGCTTCGCCTGTCATTAATTTCACATGTATATGCTACACTTTTCTACTTGTTGGTTCCTTTGCCATCATTCAGGAATTAAATATCACTCCCTCTGGTAGCCTTACATTCTTTGCTAGGTAGTTAATGACCCATTCGGCCCTATGGCCCATAGTGGCTATTTCATGGCTCTATGCATGTGCACTGTGTACTGTGGTCAGTCATATCTGTGCTACAGTCACTCTCCAGGGCAGTGCGTCTCAAACCGGAAGCCTCTTAGAGTTGGGATAAAAACAGATTTCTAAAGGGCACACGGAGGGAAGTAAGTCTTTGGAGAACCAAGTTTTGTACTCTCAGTTTCCATTTGTACTCATCTCTAAAATTGATTCTCTTCTGAACTCGATTATAGTTATGCCTCTTCTTTCTTATCAGAGTCCCTTCATTGTTGCACTTGTCGCTCACACTTAATAACATAAAGACAAATCTTTCACTCCATCTTACACTCGAACATGACCTTGAGCTAAGCAAGATCTAATCTGATATCCTAGTGTTGTCTAAACCTTCCTTTCCTCACTGCTTCATATGTTCCCATCTCTTTTATTATAGAAGATCAACCTGCCTCCCAAAAGGACTTTGTGTGTTTAACAACCACGTAACAAATTCTGTAACAGAATAATTCTTCTCAATAAATTGCAATGCGAGTTGATCCGGAAGGAAGTTGGAACAATTAGATGTATGTATACAAACAGTTTTAAAGCAAAGAATTTTGATTCAGTGATAAATAAGAAGATATTTGTAGTATAAATGATTGATTTAGGGTAAAATTCGTTGGGGAAAAATGATTAAAATGATGATTTCAGGAACGAAAAGAAAGGATGTAAATTGTCACTATAAAAAAAAGAAGAGTCTCTTTATATATTTTTATAAATGGGTGATTACGGGCATCAAACCACCATCACATTAAATCCCAACAGACAGGAGAAAGTTTGAATTTAAAGTAACAATATTTAAACTACGAAAATTACATCCTTTGAAATTATTTGTAACTTATAGGACTTTTGGAAAATGCTTAAAACTTGTATCAATTTTAAAATGGGTGCAGGTCTGCAACTTTTTTCAAAATTCTTCTAGGAGATGGAAAATCCCCTTAGAACCAGTCCAGGAGTATCGTTTCTCAAACTTAAATGTGCATGAATCATTTGGGGTATCTTATTAAAAGGCAGATTCTAATTGTGTCTATCTGCAACTAGAGGCAGACTGACATTTCCCAAATCTAATGAGCTCCTAAAAGATGGCCATGCAAGTTGCTGTCCTTAGACTGCACTTGGTGTAGCGTTGTTCCAGAGCAATATTTTTCAAACCAGGTCACCACCCTTTACAGGGCAATAAAATGTATTTAGTGGCTACTGTTTGGCATTTTTGTTTTTAATAAGAGAGAGAAGAACAGACATGCAAAGGCAGATCGCAAAAAGAGAACAAGAAAGAAGATAAAATTAAAGAGTGCTATTAGGATATTATTTCGTGAGGCTTTGTCTCTGTTCTATGGATATTTGTATTTAGAGCTCAGTGTAAAATGTATTTCTCATTGTGGATTATGGGCAAAAAGTTGAAAAGCCTGTTATAGAGGAAAGAGTTTGCATTAGTTCTTCGTTCTGCAGTATCTATCACAGTACCTAGTAGACAGCAGACAGACAAGCAAATTTGTTGAGACAATACCTATAAACCTTAGGTTTATGCCTAAAATGGCACATGACTTTAAAACCAGTAAACTTAGACTTTTATGCATTTTTTTTCCCTCAAATCTAAGTACCAGAAAGGGAACAGGCTCTCTGTGACTGTTTCATGCTCGTGAGGGTACCTTACAGAAACCATCACAATGCCAGGGAAGTAAAGGTACATTTCTTGTTCCTGAGGGGTGTTCAGTCTCACTAGGGCATAAAGTCAATTCATATGGAACACTGAGCAAAGTAAATTGCACGGCCCTGACCTTTAATGAATTTGGTGAGATCAAATACCTTTTGGCCTCCATCGAATGAGACAGTCATCTAATCCCTGGATGGCTTGTGGTGGTAAGACCATGTAGATATTTATGAATCTATTTTTTTAAAAAAAATAATGTTATTTATTTTGTGAGAGAGAGAGAGACAGGGAGGGAGAGAGCATGAGCAGGGAAGGGGTGGAGAGAGGAGGAGACACAGAATATGAAGCAGGCTCTAGGCTCTAAGCTGTCAGCACAGAGCCCGATGCAGGGCTTGAACCCACGGACTGTGAGATCATGACGTGAGCTGAAGTCTGATGCTTCACGACTGAACCACCCAGGCGCCCCATATGCAACTATTTTTAAGGTGAGATTTCTTCTCTTTATCTTCTCTGCTAAACTAATCTGCTTGTCATATTTACTGGACTTTTTGTTGGACACTGTGTAACAAACAGATAATAAATAACTTATCTAAGAGGGTTTTGGGGATAATTCTGCCTGCAGGTGGGAGGCAAAAGTATATGACCTCTAGAGCTCCTTTCCCGAGATATGTTTCCATTTAATTCATTTTTACAGAATTTAAAAACTACTCTCTCTGCAAAAGTGCCTCAAGGCGTGAACACAATAAATAGAGACACAGCGAATTCAAATATTTTTAAGAGTTTATGGCAGCATTAAATACACACAAATAAAAGCCACTAAAAAACAGGATTTCAGCATTGTCTGTGCCCACCCTGAGTGTGCTGATCTCACAAAAGCAGGATGCTTCCATTTTTGCATTGAGATTTCCAGGAGGTAAGCTCTCTAAAAAATATGAATGACCAGGATTCTTGGGAACCAGATTCTAAAATCAGATTCTTGTCAGAAAATTTAAACAGATGTTGAGGTTGCAAAGATGTAGACTTGGATTGTTAGCTAAAGACCAGCAAGAACTGAAGATACAGTATTTCTCCCCCTTGACTCATCAAATGACTTTGTATATGTCATGTAACTTCTCTGAGCTTCTGTCTCTCAACTCTAATAAGAGTGATGACGTCTATCCAATACTCATCTCATGGAAATGTGTCTCATGGAAACTGATACCTGGACAATATTTTGGATACATTATATATGGGCTCTCTAAAAATAAACACTGGAGTGGGGTGGGAGGCAGAACAATATCCCCTCAGAGATGTCCATATACTAATCCCTGAGACCTGTGAATGTTAACCGCTATGGCAAATGTGACTTTGCAGATGTGATTTGGTTAAGGATCTTGAGATGGGAAGATTGTCCTTAATTATCTAGTTGCGCCCGATATAATCGCAAAGGTCCTTAGAAATAAAAGAGGGAGGCAGGATACTCCATGTACTCAGCCCTCTACTGCTACCTTTGAAGGTGGGAAGGGACCATGAGTCAAGGGATGTGGACAGCTTCTAGAAACTGGAAAAGGCGAGGGAGGTATTCTCCCCTAGAAACTCCAGGAGTACTGCCTTCTTGGCATCATGATTTTAGCTCAGTGAGACTTCTGAGCTAAGACGTGTAAGATAATAAAACTGTACTACCTAAGCCATTGTTTGTTTTAATTTTCCAAAGCAGCAACAGAAAACTGATACAGACGGTAAAACAAACATAAATATAGGTGGTAAAACAAACAGCTTATCTGAGATATAAATATACATTTTGGGTAGGCACTATCTAGCGGATTGGTTAAAATACAGTGTTAATGAGAACAAGGCCCAGTTTCATTCTGTTTACGAGCAAGTTTCACTAAATGGGAAAAAATAAACCAAGAGCATAGGCACACAGAACACTTACATCATGTTTTCATCCCTAATCCTGGCCATGGATGTCAAAAATAGACACGAAGGCTCTTACATAAAAGGACACGGGAGACGATATTTTAACCAAATTCCTAAGATTCTGTTTATGAATAAAAGCAACTTTATGGTTTTAAGAATCCCTAAATATAAATACACATAGAAATGGGGCTAAACGCTCTGAACTTTATTTTTTTAAATTTTTTTAATGTTTATTGATTTTTGACACACACACAGAGAGAGGCAGAGCATGAGCGGGGGAGGGGCAGAAAGAGAGAGAGACACCGAATCCGAAGCAGGCTCCAGGCTCTGAGCTGTCAGCACAGAGCCCGACGCAGGGCTCGAACTCACTGAAGGCGAGATCATGACCTGAGCCCAAGCTCAACCGACTGAGCCACCCATGAGCCCCTGAAATTTACTTTCACATCATCAATACCATTTGATTAATTCAGATGTTTACAGGTATAGATATATGCATTTTACTAAAGAAGAAATTGAGGTTTAGAGAGTCAAGGAAAATGATAAAAGTCAAAAAAAAAACTAGTTAATGGGAGAGCAAGGATTCTGTGACCTGAGTATTTCAATTCTAAATTCCACCTTTCAGCTCTAGGCTTCTTTCAGATCCAAAATACAGGTCGATAAGCCAATTTACAAATGGGTCTCTTAGCCCTGACCAAAATTTAGTCACTCTTGAAACCATTGGAATTATTCGATAGTACTCCAAAATTAATAAAACTGTTAGCAGTGCTGCTGGCTGTCTTTTCTTTGCACACTGTGAAGTTAAATTCTAAAATCAGGGCAGTTGTCTGTGATGGGTACCATGGCTGTGTTAACTATGCTTTTCACAAAAGCAAAGGGGCTGATTGTAAGTTTGTGCTGTCAAATGTCATTCTGCAACATGCACTGACATCTCAGTCGATTTTGAAAAAAAAAAATCGCGTGTGGGCTTGCATGTTATTGTGTGTATGAATGTTTGTATATGTGAGTGTGTATGCTTATCAGTATGTGAGATGAATGTATGTGTATTGACAGCATTTGGACCGGATGGGCCAGTCAAACCACATATCTGAGAATTAGCTGCTTTTATTTATGAACGTGCAGTGAACTAAAATATTTCTTGGGACCGTGAATGAGATCATTTTTAGTGACTCAGTAGGCTGTAGTGCTATTCCTTATATAAAAAGGTTGCTTTCACTTCACTTTTGCTTTTCCTTTTCCTTTTTCTTTTTAAATGATGTCTCATTTACATATACCTTGCAAAACAATTCAAAGAATTCCTGTGTACCTTTTGCTCAGATTCTCCAGATGTTAACATTCTGTCTCTCTTGCTTTCTTTATGATTTATGCTCTTCTCTCTCTCTACACACACACACATTTACATATATATTCACACGTCCATAGTCACGTGTGTATTTTTTGAAATATTCCAGAGTAAGTTGCAGATATGGTAGCCTTTTTGTCTCCAAATTCTTGTTTGTATTTCCTTAAAAACAAAAGCATATCCTTATTAAGCTATGGTACAGTCATCAAAATCAGGAAACTTACACTGATAAAACACTATTGTCTAATTTATAGATCTTATTCAAATTTCACCAATTACCCCAGTAATTCAACAGACTTTTCTAGTCCCATATTAATCCAGGGCCACAGTGCCTGTGGTTGTACCTTTTTGTCTTTTCCAGAGACATATGTAAGATTTAACATTTTCTTTCATGATCTTGAGAATTCGAAAATACCAGCTAGTTACTTGGTAGAATGTGCCTCGGTTTCGGCTGCTAGATGTTTCTGCATGATTATCGATTCATATGATGCATTTGAGGAAGGAATACAAAAGTGATGCTGTGGCCCTTTCTTGCCTGAAGGTATAGAATGTTGATTTGTCCCATTTCTGGTGAAGTTAACTATAATCACTTAAAAATGATATCTATAAGGGTTTTCATTAAAATTATTTTCATTCTCACTGGGAGCCTGGGTGACTCAGTCAGTTAAGCATCCAACTCTTGATTTCAGCTCAGGTTATGATCTCACGGTTCATGGGTTCAAGTCCTACATTGGGCTCTGCACTGACAGTGCAGCACCTGCTTGGGATTCTCTGTCTCTCTCTCAAAAAATAACTAAATAAAAGAGAACTTTAACATTTTTTTTCATTCTTACTTCTATAATTAAGAAACACTGCTGATAATTGCTTTGGAACTATGTAAATATTGTTTCTCATCATATTTTACCCACAATTTAGTATCTACTGATGTTTCTTACCTAAATAATTATTTCTGTGGTGGTTTCTTTGCTGTTCTGCCTCATAAGTCATTTGCTATTTTTGACTGGAAGTCTTGAATACTTCCCTTCATCTTTGAAGTCTGTTTGTTTTATTAGGTAACATCTTAAGAGTAGATTCTCCTGGTAAATTTCTCCAGACATTCCTTTAGTCCTCTTAATATGAAGATTCAGGTCTTCTTTTATTTCTGTAATGTTTTCTCAAATTATGGCTTCGGATATTAGTTTTGTTCCATTGTTTTTCTTAGCCTCTTCAGGGTCTCTAGTTATACGAATGTCATTCCTTCTTTGCCTGTCTTCCATTACCACCACTTTCTGACACTTTTTACTTGTTTTTTTTCCTCATTTTAATTGTCTTGTTTTTTTTCCCCCCTCCCTTTTCGAAGTATCTAATTACATTTTAACCTTATAATTTACTCTTTTTATTAAAGATGATTTTTGTCCTTTTCTTCATTCTTCTTTCCTTCCTGGGCTTTCTTTCTGTTCATTGCTGTCAACAGTTTTTTGAATTTATCACTTAAGTGTGCTTTCATATATCTAAATGCTTGTATGAGCACATTTAACTTAGTTAACTGTGTTAACTTTCTTCTTCTTCTTCTTCTTCTTCTTCTTCTTCTTCTTCTCAACTGGGTGGAGTTGTAGAGGGAAGGTGTTTCAAAAGCCTACATGTGTCGATTTATTTTATATTCTTATTTATTTTTTTTATTTTAGAAAGAGAAAGAGAGAGTGCATGAGTTGGGAGAGGGGCAAAGGGGAAGACAGAGAGAGAATCTTTAGCAGGCTTCATACTCAGTGCAAAGCCTGATGTGGGGTTGGATCCCATGACCCTGGGATCATGACCTGAGCTGAAATAAAGGTCTCAACTGACTAAGCTACCCAGGCACCCCTGTTGATTCTTATTTAAAAATTTTTCTTTTCATAGAAATGGTCTATAGACGTACATAGTTTTCTACTAATCATACTATGGTTTTGGGGTTGGCTGAAAAGTTCCTAGCTCATTAGTGTTGTCTGCCAGCAGTATGGAAAAGTCCAGTCTCTTAACTAAGTTTTTGTTTTTATGGTAGCAGAGAGGGGTTTGTAGATCCTACAGCATTTTCTTTGTTTTTATAAGACCCTAAGATTTTGCCTTTCATTAAGTTTTCAAAAGAGGCATTTTCCTTTTTTTTTTTTTTTTATGCATTCAGAAGCTAGGTCATTTGAAATGCTACTTAAAATCACACATACCTAAAACCCCACTGTGGGATTCAGTGTTCTGAGCTACTAGAACCTGTTTTTAAAATGTTTATTTATTTATTTTGAAAGAGAAAGAGAAACAGAGAGACAGAGAGAGAGCAAGCAAGGGTGGGGGGAAAGAGGGAGAGAGAGAATCCTAAACAGGCTCTGTGCTGTCAATGCAGAGCCCAACATGGGGCTGAAACTCATGAACCATGAGATCATGACCTGAGCCAAAATCAAGAGTCAGACGCTCAACTGATGGAGCCATCCAGGTGCCCCATTATTTCTGGTCGGACTGCTCTTGTTTGCAGCAAAACTTTGTGGTAATAACACAAATAACTTCCCACTAAAATTTGGAGGGTTTTTCCCCCCTTTTTTCACTTATACTTGGTTTTAGGTGTGGACATTATGTTTTACCATTTATGTGTCTTTATTTTTCCTTGTTTTTCTGCATTACTTTTGGAGATTAAACAGGAGGTGTGCATTTAGGCAGTTTCCATTATCTTTAGATACCCAGAAATTTTCTTCATCTCACTTATAACCCTCCCTATAATTAACCATTGAACATGAAATTATTATATATTTTTTTCCATTTCTCACATTACTAGTACCTATTTGTATCTATGTACATAGGTCAATACAAGTATCATTGTTTATATATTTAAAAGATGATTTAATTTAATTTATATTCACCTGCTAAATGTGTTTAGGCTTTTTATTAAATGGTATGTTCGTGATATTTGAGGGAATTGATCTAATTCTTCTGAATCTTCCCTCAATCTGTTCTCAGGCACTAAAGGAGCTCGTTTTGCAGAGGAAGATTGATCTTTCTTCTTGTTCTCTGTTGCACATTCAGAAAGCCACGGTATATATTTATACATAATATGACAAATATCACTTTTTCCCTTCACAAATCTGTTTCTAGGTTACCCATGTCCTTACTATGCCATATCGGCCTTTGGGGGTCATGTGTTAGTTTTACTTTATTATGTTTGTCTGAAACACAAAATCCCTCAAGCCATCAGGAAATGGAAACCAAACAAGCCTTCTTTGGCTCTGAGGAGGCGGTGGGGGGCATCTGTAGTCAAATTTATTTTGTCAACCTCAGTGATGGTAATGACTTGGTGTGAAAAATCACAACAGCAACTTATGAGTAAAGAAGAGACAATGTAGCTGTCAGAAAAGCTGTTAATCTTGTAAGATAGAATGTTTTTACATGAGATGAAAATCCTCTTAATATCAATGTTTTCATCCAGAGGGTAAAATGAGAAAATTAGAAATATACAATGTTTGGGCTGGAAGAGATCTTCGAGAGCACATATCTCGATTCCAATTTCACATGTAAGGAAGTGGTGATGACAAACATTATAAAAATAGTACATAAAATTTCTTGAGCCCTTAAGGGTCAGGTACTGTGCTACATATTTTGTACACATTATCTCCACAACAAACCTGCTGAAATACATTGTGATAGATATGATTGGCTCCTTCTCTAGTATCCAGTTTCCACTAATTCCTCTATAATAGAACTTTTCACGTATTTTGGACACCTTTGTAGTAGATACTGTCCATATTGAGTAATATCCATGGACCCCTTTAATTTCCGAGTCGTTGTTATGGTTGGGTTGGCAATCTGATGAATCCTGGACAGGGAAATAAGTGTCACGTAAGTGTAAGTGTAAAATATACTACTTCTAGGTTTGGAGGGTGTGATTTATAGTTTAGTGTCCAGTGTGCCTTCTCCATATTCACTATCTTTCCCCAACCTGCAGGTGGAATGAAGCCTGGAGTTTACAAGATGGTGGAGCCATAAGACTAGAGCATCCCAGGATCTGAATCACCAGTTAGAAGGCAGTTCCTAAGCCTACATTGGACTGAGGAATAAAAACGAACTTCTATCGTGTTAAACCCCAGAGAGTCGAGAGTTGGTTGGTTACTGTGGCACAGTGTATTCTACACACTATGACTAATAGAAAAGTTGCCACTAGGGGTGGAGTGCTATCCCAGCAACAGCAACAAGAAAACACTTAAAGTATATGGCATTGGGTTACGAGTCTGGGAGTACCGGTTGAACCTGGAAAGTTGAAGAAGATCCACTTCAGGCAGAGATAAAAATGTTCTGTGAAAGGGACTTCTGCTATAACTAGAAAGACAGACTAAATCTACCGAATTTATAACCCAAGGGGGAAAGGGTGGGAAAAGATTGTTGTTAGTGCACGCTACTATTGGCTATGTTCGGTCAAGATGAGATTAAGAAATGAGTGGATGATTTGCAAGCAGAAGTAAAAGGAATATAGAAAGACCAGAAATTCAGATCCTCAGATGGCTGAAAACCTTCCTGCTCCTAGTCCCCAAATATTAAGATTTGGGTTTAAAAAATTACACCAAAGAAACCAAGTCCAATGAAACTTCCCAGTTGATTAACTCAAGATACTGTTGCAGAATTTTTTTTATCACAACCTGGGGTTGGTTGTCTCGCCACTTCGAAGAGTGGAGAGGTGGGCACAAAATGAGCAGGAGGCAAAAGTTTATTAGAGTATTGGATAAGAATGGAAGAGTAGTAGGAAACCTCTCTTTACAGAGAAGGGACATTTGAAAGTGAATGCCTGACTACAATAGGCAAGGGTCCTTGATTCATGAGGTTTGGTCGCCCCTCCCCCTCCCCTTCCTGCTTGCTCCTTCTCAGATCCTACCCTCCTCATTGGCTGCATAACTCCAGGTGCTGGGTTGAACATTCCTGATTGGCTTGTTTCCATTGTATGAGGGGTGATCTATGGCCATACCAGTTCCTTGTGCGTCATAGGTTTTATGGTCCACTTATTTTTAGTCAGGTCTTTTGTCAAATTCCTGAAGGAAAACTGAGGAGGCATCACCTGAGGGGGTTTGCTGTGGTCAGAAGCTCCCAGCATTATTCCAAAATATGTCATTCCCCACCCACTGACCTCAGGTCCTAATCCTTTCCCTCTCTGCCTATTTTATCCTATTTTTTTCTTATCATAATACAACTTCTCAGTGGAAAAAAGTTACTCTGATTAAGTGGATGGTTTTCCTGCTTACTGTTCCAGATTGACTCAGTGGAGTAGCTTTTAAATTGAAAAGGGGAAGGATACAGCGTTACGAAAACAGAATCAGTCAGATTCTAGAATTATATGTGGAAAAGCAATTTGGCTTGTGGTTCCTGTCCATGGAGCTACACAGAAATAAATCAGAGGCCTCATAACTTGGGGGTGGGGTGGGGGAATTGCATTGTGAAAACAAACAAACAAAAATCAGAGTAGGGACAAAAGAGGCCTTGATATTTAAGTGTTAACCCAGGCGTTCCCTAACTGTTCATGACTAAAAAGCAGGAATTAAACTTTGTAGACTCTTCCAAGAGGGCATGCTTTACAAAGTCCAGAGTAGACAAGGCTAGAAAGGACAGAGAGAATGCCAGACTCTCCAAGAAAGCAGAGCCAGGGGCCCTGATGAACAATGGACAGAGGAATGACTCCCATAGCAGAGTACAGAATCCAATCAAAAAACTTCCTCTGCCCTCTGGGCATGGGAATTCCATGTTTCTAGAATCTCAGAATTTCAGAGTATACTTAATAAACAATGTCTGCTCCATTTCTTATTTTTCCTTTTTCTAAATGAGAGTGTCTGAAAGAGAATTTCAACTACCTCCATTTTGACCTCAGTCTGTATTTTCTAATTGATTAAGTTCTTTCCAGCGTATCTCTTAACTTAGGCAAAGGACCCTGTGAGCAAAGCATCCCCTGATGGGAACCAAAACTGCCCCCTCAAGCAACAGGGGCTTCCTTAAGCTAGCAAGACCCTTCATGATTGGGGGAGTGAGGGACAGAATCATAAGCAGGCTCCATGCTGTCAGCACACAGTCCGACTCAGGGCTTGAACCCACAAATCATTAGATCATGACCTGAGCCGAAATCAGGAGTCAGACACTTAACAACTAAGCCACTCAGGTGCCCCACAAATCCCATTGTTTTAATCGCCGTGTGTTATGTTATGATATTGTTTTCCATTCTGAGCTATTCCCACAATCTGCCATTTGAGCGTTAGAGAAGAAAACAAAACCAGAAAACAGGATTCCTGTCTCTCAAGATACGATTCTTTCTGGAACTCTTACATCTATTTTCAGTGAGACAAATTAGAAAACTGATTCCTCTTTTCAAGCCCTGATCATCATAGAGGGGCCTCTATTATCCTTGAAGGAGTGCAGCCATAATAACAAGGCCCAGTGATTATCGGATTCGAGTTCACCACCCTTGCTCAAGAGGAACTACAGAAAAGGGAACGTGCTGTGGAATCAATAAATGTCATATCTAAAAACAGCCATCAGCTGTGTCTGATGAACATCTGGGCAATGTTTTTTCCTGGGTGGGGGGGAGGGTACATGATACATCAGTTACTGCATTTCATAAAAATTAACAGCTCGAATCTTCAGGTCAGCATGTTGAACAAAAACAAATGGTTTATCTCTAGAGTGTGGAGAAGATGTGACTGTGTTTCAAAAATATACGTGTCTGTGGGTGTTTGGTATGAAAATGATAAAGACGTGTTTTTCCCATAGGCACGTGGTCCTAAGATTAGAGGCTCTTGCTGATGCCTGGGAATCACAGAAAATGGTGGATGGCGGGGGGTGGGGGGGGCGGTGAAGAAAAGGTGAAATGAACTAAGCAGACACCTTGTCTAACCACTAGGTTCTAGGGATTTACAAGATTCATATGCCAAAAGAGGCCAACATATAACAAAGATTCTTTGCTTTTGAAAGACAGATTTTCATTTTCTCTTATAATTGTAAGTGAAATTCCATCCTTCAGAGTTGAAAATACACTCTCTGACCATTGCCCTGCAATTTTAGTAATATCTCCTCTTTTTAACACTTGGTATTCACTCTCCTTTACTGAATTATGCCATAGAAAGAAAAGAGTAAGGGGAAAGCCTTTTCAGGTGCTGCGTATTTTTAAAACAATACATCAGCAGAAAACCACAATCCTAAAATGTCAGAGCCGAAGGGCCCTCCAAGTTCACACGGTGAGACGCTGAAGATGCTTGGGGACATTTACTGTTTCCACCTGAGATGGGACACAACTGAGTCACTCTAAAAACGCACTGTAGCCAAGACAAAAGCCAGTGCACATCTTGTTCCACTTTTTAAAAAATTGTTTTTAGTGTTTATTTATTTTTGAGACAGAGAGAGACAGAGTGTGAGTGGGGGGAGTGGCAGAGAGAGAGGGAGACACAGAATTGGAAGCAGGCTCCAGGCTCTGAGCGTCAGCACAGAGCCGGACGCGGGGCTCAAACTCACGAACCTGCGAACCCGCGAAATCATGACTGGAGCCCAAGTCGGATGCTTAACTGACTGAGCCACCCACTCAGGCGCCCCAGTCTTGTTCCACTTTTAAAAATCACACAAGCACGCATGTATGCGTGCATGCTTGCACACGCACACACACATGTACACGCACACGCCACTAACCAGCATTCTTACCCTTCTTTCATTCAGTCAGAAATGATTTTTTTTAGCATCCTTAGATTAGCTGTCAGTTCCCTTTTAATGGCCTCTAGATGCTCTATAATATCATGCCTCTAAGGACTGCTTCAAGAGTCAGGATTGCCATTCTCAGCTCTGAGGCTGGAAGGGGCTGGGGCTGTGTCCTATTAACCTGTGATAACAGAGAGTTGCATTAAATATATCTTCTCTCTGTCCCAGAAATCTTGGGAGAATTAAAGAGTCTATCAACTGCCTGAATAAGTCTTTGTGAACTCAAGGTTGTCAGGAAAGAAAACCGGAGAGAAGAGAGGAAGGGAAGAAGGACAGAACCTCAGGGCGAAAGGACACAAACACGTCTTTGCTTTGTTGAGTTACCACCATTACAAGGGGGAAGAGGTTAATCTGTCTGGGCAACGTGGGTCAGATCCTTTCAGCAGTAAATAGCATCATTTAGAAGTTTTCCTAAGTATGCCCTAGGATAGACTCTTTCAGTGGCTCCCGAGTGTCAGCTTGGGTGCTAATCTGAAATGAAAGCGTGTCCCTGTCATTCTGTCATCAGGATAGGGCAACTTCCATAAACTCTCACCCTGAGCCAAATCCAACTGGTCCCAAGTTTTTACACGAAGAATGCCTGTTCTGTTTTTAGGTGTTTGAAAAGAATCAGAAGACTATTTTATGACATAGGAGAAAGAGGTGAAATTCAAATTTCAGTGTCTGTTTAATGGAATCCACCCAGGTCCATTCATTTACGTGAAGTTGTTTTCATGCTGCTGACAGAGGCCATGTGGCCCACAGAACCTAAAATATTTACTTTCTGTCCCTTAGAGAAAACATTGCTGACCGGTTGGCATGAACCACCCAAGGTAATCTCCTACGAGGAGGGTAATGGGAGTGAGATGACCACACGTATCTGAAGGTGTGAGGCAAGTTCTCTACAGAATTTATTTAGAGCTCATAAGAATATGATTTAACATTTCTCTTGGAAGATGACATAAATGTTTTAGCAAAATTGCTAAATGTTTAGCAAAAATGCTAAGTTGGGAGACTACCCTCGATTATTTATTCAGGCATTCATTCATTCAGCATGCTTTATTAAGTACCTTTCACATATGAAAGATAGTGTCTTAGGTGACGGGGAATATAGTGGAGCTTAAGGCAGAAACGGCCCTGCTCTTGTTGAAGGTAAGGTCTCTTGGATCTCAAACACACTTCTTCCAAAATAATCATTTTTCCCCCCTCAGGTAACATATAAATATCTCTCTGATTCAAGCACACCCCTTCTTCTTCTTTCAGTTTTAAAATAAAGAATAACATTTGCCACTCAAATACTTGTCTCTTGTATATGCCAAAAAAAGAAAAAAATCTTCTTATCAGTTTCCCATAAAATGAGTCTTGGTTTTCTCCACCTTGCCCAATGTAAAGGTGTTAACTTTCCTCTCTATAGGCCTCTTTTGTGTAGAAAGAACTTTTACATTGACCAACACATTTGTCGTTGAGTGAAGTACTAAATACACTTGTAATTTACAGATGAGTAAGTCAAGGTTTTGGGGGCTCTCCTAACAAATGACCAAAATGGGGCTCCAAGCCAGGTTGTCCATTCCAGGTCCAATATCTCTTCTTCTTGGCACTGTAAAAGTTATTTCTTTTCTTTTTTTTTTTTAATGTTTTATTTATTTTGAGACAGAGAGAGACAGAGCATGAGCAGGGGAGGGGCAGAGAGAAAGGGAGACACAGAATCCGAAGCAGACTTCAGGCCCTGAGCTGTCAGCACAGAGCCCGACGCAGGGCTCGAACTCATGAACCGCGAGATCATGACCTGAGCTGAAGTCGGACGCTTAACCGACTGAGCCATCCAGGCGCCCCGTAAAATTGTGTATTTTCTACTTGAATTTCACTTATTACCCTAGTTAAGAATGGAAAGAACAAGAGAAACAAAGCCTCAAGATATGTATTCTTAGGGACCGTTAACTGTTTCTACAGACTTGAAAAATTATGACTTCGATGAACTATTGGCTCCAACCTGGACAAACTGATAATCCACTTTTGGATTTTGAACATTACACATTTCTATTTTTAACTTCTGCGTTGAAAAACTGAAGGGAGAGAGATGATGGGCTATAAGAAAAATGGTCATTGCCAGCGGGGAGGCGGGTAGCGGGATGGGCAAAATAGGAGAAGGGGATTAAGAGAAACATACTTCCAGTCGTAAAATGAGTAAGTCACAGAGATGAAAAGGTGCCAGTCTGGCACAGGGAATACAGCCAATAATATGCCAATAATGTTCCATGGTGAGAGATGTTAACTACACTTATCATGGCAGGCATTGTGTAATGTATAGAATTGTGTAAGTACTATGTTGTGCACCTGAAACTAATACAGCATGATATGGTAACTTTACTTAAATAATAGATGTTTTTACAAAGAGTGACTCAATTTGGCCATGGAACACTGGTGTTCCAGTTCTGCTCTGCCACTATTCAGTCTTTGGGTAAATTTCTTCCCATCTCTGAGCCCCGATTTTTTTTGTCCATAAAATGGAGTGTTGAATTACTTCTACTCGTAAGTTCTTTCCAGGTTTAATCCACTGAGATTTCATAAATTTTTTTTTTCAGTAAGTTTGAATCCATGTTGATTGTTACAAAGATATCCACTTTGTCCAAGTGTTGTATTTTGGTAATGCTGATTCTTTCATGACTGACATTAACTATAAAGTATATTTCTTTCATAAATACTACTCTGTGATAAAAGAGAAATGTTTTTCCTGGACCTGATCTAGTTCTTTCTTTAATTTCATTAAGTGAGCAAACATGTGGGTCAGTTCCTACTTCCTCCTGGAAGGGATCCCAAGGAAACCTCAGCCTATCAAAATCTTGCCTCCTCTGACCCATAGTGCCATCCAAGTGGTTGAACTGGGCTTGAGAACATTCTGTTCATGGCATCTTTTTTTTTTTTTTTGAATTTCATCCTTTTATTCTGTAACCTAACTTTTATTCAAGGGGATGTATGCCTGCTTCTTGCCTACCCAGCTAGACCCTAGTCCTCTTGTGTAGGAAGGGGATTCATGCCTTGTACCTGGAACCTCCAGAGAACATCATAGTATGTGCAAAGCTAGTGCTCTGTAGTCAGTCTTGACCAATCCTGTTGCCATTTATTGATGCACATCTAACAAGTTGAGTGAACAGGAATTAACAAACACCACTGTCAAAATCTTAGGAATATAAATAAATATTTAATATGCCTACCCTCAACACTAAAATATTATTGATATTGGTAATATGTTACTGTATCTCTTGAAATGTATACATCTTTGTTGTGATACTTACTAGAAGGTGAATAAGGGTCGACCAAATTATTCTTTCATTCTAACACTTTAATTTTTGACAAAAACCCACATTTTTCTAAGAATTACAATTGTTTATTTTTTTTCTTTGAACAATATAACCAAGACCCCATTGTTCAAGACAGGATCCACAGCATTGTCCTCTAACTGTGTTACTTTATTTTTGACTCCCGCTAAAATTTCTGTATCAATTTATTCATGTCATGTTTTAGCCCCAGGAGTTTGGGCAGCATCTTGACACAGAGGTACCTGGTGGCAGTTCTTGTAAGCAAAGAATAATTTGGCTTGGAAATTGCTGACTTTTAAATTATTAACACGAGAGCACACCAGGAAAAAGAAGGGTTTCCTTAGCAAAATGATAGAATCACAGCCTTTTCTCTTGAAGTTGTCACCAGTCAATGTGAAAGATTGTTTGATGTTGCTGAGGTTGAAAAACATCCGTTCATTTTTTTTCTTAAAGGAAAGCCTTTGTTTCTCAGTTTGATATTTTTCATGAATAATTGGAGACTGGGGAAATTGAAAAGGATTTTTGTCTCTGGCTGAACTGAAATGGTAAACATTCTTGGAAATCAAAACCTGCAAAACAGCAAGTATTTTTTTTTTCTCAACTGTTTAAACATAACCTAGATATTGGGAAGCAGAAAACAAAACAGAAACAAAAACCCACAGTAGCAACAGGGTATCTGTTCCATACTATATAAAGCCGTAAGAAAGGTGTTTATGCAGGTCTCTGTGGTCTATTTATAACGCAATTGCTCTTATCCCAGACAGTGTTTCCTGCCTAGGTCCAAGGCCAATCTCTGCAGTTGACCTAAACAGGTATTCAGTCTTACCAAAGCATACAAATACAGGCATTGGATCTCATCATTAATATCAGTTCAGTGTTTGTCATATGGACGAATTCAGGCTCTCTGCCCACTCTCTGCAGTTAACTTGATAAGTAATTAAATAATAATAATAACAGCCACCGGCTAAAGTATACTGATTTGACAGCCAAACTAAGTTCAGCATGACTTATAGTTGAGTCGACGCTCGTAACATCCTTCCAAAAAAGGTATCATTACTGCCATCACACAAATGAAGAATTTGAAAGGAAGTAGTTTCTCCCCAGACTGATACTAATCGTGACTAGAGCTAGAATTAAAACTCAGGTTAGTTTGACTCCAAAGAAGTTGCTAAATCATGTCAGGGTGCTCTGAAATCTACAGGAGACATTTGGACACACTTTGAAGAAGGAAGATGAGAAAGTGAACATCGTTTCTATTGGATGAATGACCTAGGCAACATTAAGGGAAGGGAATATTCATTTCGAGGAGGAGCAGTGAGGATAACTCAGTGGAGGAGAGTGTGGGAATGCTAACTAGGACTAATAAATCCCCAACCCGTTGGCAGAAAATCTAATATTTTGAAGTGGGAGAGGAGGTAGAAATGAGCACAGATGAAGGGGCTCCTACGGATTGTTTCCATTCCTTTGATTGAAGGAGACGAATGCCTTCTTAGACACACCGCCCTTTCAACTAACTCCCAACCAGAAAAGAACATTAAGGCAAAATGATTTCTTCAACGAAATGCTCATTCGATAGCCCCTCCCATGTGCTTTCACCTGAAGATAACAGACAAGCAAGCAGAAGTTGAAATTTAATGACTCGGTGTTTTTCTAGCCATTCCTCCATTGGAGGCATGGCGGCCAAAGAGGAGGGAAACCGTGTGGGAAAACTACAAGAGGGACACCAAGGGACTTGGTGTAGGGTTAGAACGCACCATGGACGGAGGCTTAGCTGGGGAGGCTGTGGATGGCAGGATTTGAAAGCAATCTGGGCAAGCTGAGGTCCAATGGAGACAGAAGCAGTAGGTCTCCGGCAGGGGGTGAATGACCAGTGTGGCATTTGTGGTCCAAAACGAAGACAATGTGTTGAGTTTATAACTTCAGAAGTTCACAGCAGATATGACAAGCGTGTCTGGCACTGAACAGGCTCCTTCCAGGAATTTTGCATCAGAAAACAAAATGAAAAGGAGGAGAAAGGTCTTCAGTTTCAAAGGAAACAGCTACCAGAGGGGAGTCAGGCAACAGCCCGCTCCCCATTAGCTGGCATCTTTATCTTAACCCAGTCACAGCAGATAAATACACACACAAGAGAGGAATAAAAATGTCCAGGTGCTGCAGAGACACAAGCCAACAAACGGGCAATGTCAACAACCTGGTATTTTCACAGCAGAAAACAAACTTTGGAAGCCTAGAGGAAAAGGCAGGTTTCAGACACCTGTGGTTTAGGGCTAGTTTGAGGTTGGCTCCGGTGTGGGGTAGTTTAACATCTCAAAAAAAAAAAAAAAAGACGAGGAATTCCTGAAAGACAAGGTTCATACCTTATTTTGTTATTCCTTCACTGGCTTATTCACACAGTCATTTGATTTTCAGTATCCCCGAGAACCTAACATGGAGACTTGCCCAGAGCGATGATAAAGCACTGAGTTTTAATTGGTTGGCTTCATGAAAATATGAATAAGAGAGAACAGATAAGCAGACACGACAATGGTAAAGAGCAATGATGTGTCCTTTAATGGAGAGAAACAGAAAAGCCTTCTATGGCTTTTGCTTCCCGCATCCTGACCTTGGCTAGTTCAAATGCAAATGGCCTGAGCTGGATGGAGGGATGTGCATGTCAGTGAGAAACTTTCCATCTATCTGCGTGACGCCGAAGGGGAGATAGCCCGTAGCAGTGACAGCACCCATCCATCAGGCAAATGGGTACAGTTGCCACGAGACCACGATTGCTCAGCCATTCCTGCCAGCCCTGGGAATCTGTGTGCCACTGCTGGGGGCGCAGAGGACCTAGCCCTGAGACAACACAGAGCTACACTTGCACTCGCCTGTAGTTCAAGGGAAGGAAGAAGGGAAGCGGGGGAGAGGAACAACCCCAGAATACAAAGCAACAGAGTATGTCCAGCACCCAACTGAAACAGAGAGAGGTCCTGGAAGAACAGCAGTTTCCAAGATACTAACTTACCGAGCTTAAGGCCTCTTTCTTCCTGCTCCGTTCTGCTTCTCTCCTGGTGCCAAAGCCTGCCAAACTAGCAGCATTAGCAACACCTGAGACCTTGTAGGAAATGCAAATTCTCAGGCGGCGCCCCGGGCCTACCAAGTCGGAAACTCCAGGAGCGGGGGGGCCCAAAGATCTGTGGTTTACAAGCCCTGCGGGCGATCATAATACGCTCTAAAGTTTGAGAACCACTGGTTTAATCGGTGACTGAAGCAAATGGTTCCCCTAAAGTCCTCTCGGTCTGAAGCACTGGAGGTTCTTCGATGCCAGGAGAGCCAGGGAGTAGAGCCAGGGTCAAGATCCCTCCCTTGTTTCTTGGGATAGAGGTCATTGTGACTATGGCAGACACTGGAGATGGTCCTGACTGTCACTTCAGAAAGAATTCGTTCAAACTACTGTCAAATTATACTTTCCAAAAAGCTAGAAACACAGTTCATACAAACATACAATTGGTGCACGTCAACAATTTTATTCAACGTATTAATTGATGGGAGGACTAGTAAGATGGCAAAACTCAGGAACGGGCTATTCATAGGCAATAAAAAATAAAAGAGGAATGTCAGAATAAGATTAGAAGCAAAACTGTTTAATGCCTTATTGGCAATTATACCATAGCTTTGGAGGTTGTTTTTGTTTGTTTGTTTTCCTATGGAACATAAATCATTGCATTTCTACAAGATATTAATCTGCAAGACTGTTTAACTTTGCAGTTTTAATTAATAGGGAAGAGTAAATTTAAAAACAAATGCTACGAGGTCCTAGAAATCTTAATACTTCTTTGGTGGGCCTGTTAAATAAAGCTCCAGAATGATTCGGAAAGGGCAGACAGACATCCTCAAGGCTGGGAAGCTTTTTCGACACTGCAGATGGAGTCTTTAGATCCTAATTCTTGGTGGGTGCGCGTGGGGCTCTTGGCTCATTATTCATCTGTGAAATCTGCACTCTGGGTGCACGCCGATCACGGTGCTCCAGTGCTGAGTGTGTGCGTGGCAGCCACACAGCACTGTATGACTAGGATCCACGGCCTGGTGCAAACGCCCTGCTTCTTTGGGAACTTGCCTTCGCCTTTGTGTGTAGTCATTTCGGTCTCCCAGGGGCCGGCTGCAGAAAACGGCAACAAGTGCTGGTTCAAGTTCAGAAAGAGGCAGTGCTGGGGAAACTTCCATGTTCTTAAAGGCCCCTAAATGGGGCCTTGATCGTTGCTGGGGATTTTCTTAAGATGCTGATCATGTCTCAGGTAAGCCAGAGGCCACTTTTTTTTTTTTTTTTTTTTTTTATCTATATATAAGGAGTGAGTTTTAAGCATCAGGACTAAAAGAGACAGAGAGGGTGCTGATGTGACTGGAGTCTTGATAGGGAAGCTGCTTGGTAGCAGGAGCCAAAGAAAAGCAGGACACCTGCTGAACACTTACCCACCTTTAATTTCTGTTGGAGGAAAAGCTGAGAAATGCCCAGACCTGGCTGTCATCTTCGAACCACCTCCTGCCCCTTGTCACAGTATTGCGAGGCTTCTTAACTGAGAGTCTGTGAGGTCCCCAAATGATCTGAGCATAGAATCCAGGGGGTCCATGAACTTGGATGGAGAAAAAGTCGGATCTCTATTTCAGCAATTCTAACTGGAATCGAGCATTTCTTTGTGTCCATGAAGCCAAGAAACGATAATATTAGCACTGCTTGTGACTTTGTTAGGGATATTTTCACATCACTACTTTGTCCCCAGGCTTGATTCTTTTACTTAAGGTGTTACTAAAGAAGCACATGTAGAACCATAAAACTCACTTAAAAATAGTTTGGAGCTTCTGGGTGCCTCAGCTGGTGAAGCGTCCGACTTCGGCTCAGGTCATGATCTCACAGTCTGTGAGTTCAAGCCCCGCGTCGGGCTCTGTGCTGACAGCTCGGAGCCTGGAACCTGCTCCGGATTCTGTGTCTCCCTCTCTCTCTGCCCCTCCCCTGCTCATGCTCTGTCTCTCTGTCTCTCAAAAATTTAAAAAAAAAATTTAAAAAAAAGTTTGATCACTATATATATATATATATATACACACACACACACATATAGCTTATTGCATAAGCCTATGTATTTTATTGTCTGCACTGAAAAGCAGAATTCAAAGAGGAGATTCATATGCTACGTCAGATTTCTGAAGGGGTTTGTGGCACAAAGGAACTTAATAAGGCTTGCGCATTGTAACTTCAAACAAAAGAAAGCCAGAGATCAGTTTTGTTTAGTTTGCCGCCTACTTGTGCTTTGTAGGTTTAGTGGTGCTGTTTTCTTTTGCTTAAACTAAACTTGGAAGAGAGCATGCTCTTGGTTACTATGTACTAACTGTTTTTCCATATATATGTGTGTGTGTGTGTGTGTGTGTGTGTGTGTATGTGTGTGTGTGTGTGTGTGTATTTCTTTTTGGAAGGATTCTTGGTGTTTAGAGGTATAAGGCAGTATTTGTGGTTAGGATTCAGGGAAGAGCTCTTCTGAACATCTGAGGTCCCAACACCAACTCAAGCAACTAATATCCATTCATTAATGCAGAATCTAGGCAAGTGGTTCTTTTGACCTCACTAAATCCTTTCCAGAGCAAGAAGCTTTTATTCTTCTTCAAGCCTCAGGTGGCAGATCCAGGGCAAAATAGACTTTCTTCCCAATTATGTGCTTTCACAGTCATTGTCTATAAAGGGAATAGGGGATAATGAAAGGAATGTGATTTTAGTTCACGATCAAACCGGATTTTTTTTTTTTCCACTGCTGATTTATATTCAGTGTTAGGCAGTCTGTAGAAAGTGCTTTTCGGGGTGGGGGAGAAAAAAGGACAAGGACAAGCATATATTCTCTTCTTCTTTTCAAATTTGGCTAAGGAATGAGAAGCCCAGCACAAAGCCTTTCACTTGCAAGCACTTTATGACTTAGGGTCAGAGCTAAGAAAGAGGGGGTTCAGAGGGAAAAGAGTTAGACTCGAATGCCTTTTTTTTTTGTTTTTTGCAACTTACTAATTGTGTGATCAAAGATGTGTTATTGAATCCCTCAGGTTCTTACGCAGTATGAATGTGCTGTGTTACCTTGAAGGCATTGCTGCAATGAAGTCCATGTCTCTATAGACCCCAGGGTCTCATTTACCAGCTGTAGTTTGCAAGGTAAGAAGGGTGTCAGAGGCTTGCGTCTAAGCACCTGAGGGTAGGTAAAACTCCATGCTGGCCACATGACTCTCCAGTGACTTTACGGCCTTTGGACGCATAAAATTCCCCACCAGGGGATTAAATCACTTTTTTTTTCTTCTCCATTACACAGGTGAAACTCTTAGGTACTCCCAGAAATGACTAGTATAGAGAATGAAGTGGGATCTTGATATACTTACCTAAGTATTTATTTTATTTTGAGAGACAGAGAGAGAGAGAGAAGAGTTTATGTGAGTGGGGGAGGAGCAGAGAGACAGGGAGACAGAATCCCAAACAGGCTCCATGCCCTCAGTGCAGAGCCCGATGCGGGGCTCAAACTCACAAAGTGTGAGATCATGACCTGAGCTGAAATCAAGAGTTCGACACCTAACCGACTAAAGCCACCCAGGTGCCCCTTGATGTACTTGACTATATAGGTGAGGCAATAAACCAGTAGAGTTGGGCTATTTCTGTTAATGTTCCCACTCACAAGCTGGAGGCAGCCTGGGAAAATGTGGACTACGTGAAGATAAATTAGAAGCAGTATACTGTGGGGTATCTCTGTAAGCTATAAAGCCTCATAAACAAATAGAGAATCTGGAGGTGTTTTTCTTTTCCAGGAAATTTCCCAGCACCTTGTGGATAGTAAATAAATGTCTGTTGGGTGAATGAAGGAACGAACGCAAGAGGGTTGATTTTAGGGTCCAAAGAGATTGATCAAACTAATTTATACACAATGTCCAAATTTCAGCTAGTCACTCCAAAAAAGAGAACGTTATCTACATTTGAAGACCAACAAAATAAGTATTCATGTGCCTCTTATAAACATATAAAAGGGAACAGGCAACGGAGAACAAGAAAGAGGGAGAAATTGGAAGTCTGGCCTGGTCAGCCAACCCATTTTCTCTAAACCAATCCTTCCCTACGGAGATAATATCCACAGGACCTGTCTTTCACTGCTTTTCATGTTCTGTTTTCAGTCAATTTAAGATTCCTATTGAAGGCTCTTCGCTGAATTCATACCCATGTTTTCCAGTCCTCCCTATATTTAGAGCCTAAAAAGATAAAAACAAATGTAGTTTTATGACATTTTAGATTTTTTTAATGAGAAAGCTGTATGGAAGATTATTTGTTTTAGAGTTGTGCAAACATTCAATAATTATTTTATGGTTTACTAGTTAGGCGTGAAACACATCTGTCAAGAAAATATTGAGTGTATTTCCATACTTCCCCCAGTCCCCTTGATTATGTGTGACTCTTTCTTTTTGGGAATGATGGCCGTCTTTCCTCCTACTTATAAAAAAGTAAAACTTCAGACTAAATTCTATCACTCACACAGGCATTTACTGAGCAAACATCCATTAGTAAGGAGGCACAGAATGGTTCATGGAAACAGTTACAAAAGCTCATGAATTCCTGACTCTGATATTTTTGGGTGATCCAACTACCACCAGCATAAAGGATTTATTCAAGGCAGTCACACTTCCCAGAGGCAAGATTCTGTTATGCGCATAGTCACAAGCGAAACAGAAATCCCCCAACGCGACAGTTGTATAAAGGACCACGTAGGGAACAATCCTTAGGTGTCTCTTAAAGATTCAGGTCACTGTATATCCTAACATTCCATTTATGCAAGGATGGAACACATCTCAAATATTTTAGCCAGCTCACATGTCTTATATACCACTGTATATGGAAATACATATGCACACATATGAACATATGCACATATATGGATAGGGACACACACAGTATAATAACATTAGTTAGGTCAGGGGTCAGGAAACATTTTTTGTAAAGGGCCAGAGAGTAAATATTTCAGGCTTTTCAGTCTCTGCTGCAATGTCTATATTGCAATGACTCAACCCTGGCACTGCAGTGTGAAGGCATTCATAGACATTATGTAAGGGAACAAACATGAAGGTGTTCTGGTACTTTATTTATGGACAATGAAATGTAAATGTCATAAAGTTTCCACATATCAGGAAATATGATTTTTCTTTTGACCTTTTTTTAATTAAAAAACATTTTTTAACTTTTATTTAGTTTTGAGAGACAGAGACAGACAGAGCACGAGTAAGGGAGGGGCAGAAAAAGAGAGAGACACAGAATCTGAAGCAGGGTCCAGGCACTGAACTGTCAGCACAGAGCCTGACGTGGGGCTCGAACCCATGAACCCATGACCTAAGCTGAAGTTGGATGCTTACCTCACTGAGCCACCCAGGCTCCCCTCTTTTGACCTTTTAAAACACTCTGAAATGTGAACGTATTCTCAGCTCACAGTTTAGCCCATCTCAAAACAGGCAGTGGGCAATATTCACTCTACAGGGTATAGTCTGCAGATTCCTCATCTAAGCTATGAGACTTTCAAGTCACTTTCTGAGATTACAGCGTATGTCTTGTGGCTGGCAAAGATGAAAAGTGAAGAGATGAAAATTAGAGAACATATATTTGTGGGTGTTATCTGATGTATGCATTAGAAACCCACCTGGAGTTATGTACGATGTGATTTTCATCATTTTATACAGGTGGAGAGGAGAGTTCTGTGACATTTTAAACACAGAGCAGAGTCAAGACGTATCTATCCAATTTCAAAGCTCATGTGCTTTCTTCTTTTTTTTTTAATGTTTATGTATTTAGAGAGATTGAGAGACGGAGCACGAGTAGGGGAGAGAAAGAGAGAGAGGGAGACACAGAATCCGAAGCAGGCTCCCGGCTCTGAGCTGTCAGCAGAAACTCCAACACCAGGCTCAAACCCATGAACCACAAGATGATGACTTGGGTGGAAGTCCGGAGGCTCAACCAACTGAGCCACCCAGGCGCCCCAAGTGCTTTCTTTTCTAGAGTCATGCTTGTGGGTTTTCCCTTAAAGAAGAGCAATAGACCCTTTAAAATGCAGAGGGTCTAAGCTTTTTCAGGCCAGAGTGGCTCTGCTACCTAATTCCAGAGGCACCATCCTGTTGTGTTACCTGTGACCGTCCCCTTTGAACACAATGTGGATGGAGTTGCTCAACACTGTACCGAGATCCTCCCCTGGCTGTTGTTTTGTTTTGTTCTGTTTTTGTGTGTTTTTTGTGTGTCTGTTTGCTCAACCTAGCAGGGTTTTTGGAGGCTGTGAGGAACCACTGAAGGGCTTTAAGCCCTGAATTGGCAGGATCAAATTTGTGTTTTAGAAATGTAGTGTTGAGATTTGGAGCTGCAGTTCAGAACAAGAACTCAGCACCAAATGAATCATTGAGATGACCGACTTACATAACAAAAGCAAAGATGCGACTGTAAAATCCTATACCCATTTGAAACAGTACAAGTATATTCTGTTTTAAAAATGAGCATCTATATTTTATGCACAAAGGGAGCTAACAAAATATATATAAAGCACGCACAGAATAGAACTGTACTTTATCTTATATTTAGCCTAAATGTTACATAAAATAAATATTACATAGTTGACATTCATTTTGCTTTACTTCTTGGAATTTTTGAAATAGAATAAGTCCAAATGTTCCTAAGAAGTACAATCTTATCATACTTATTAAAAATTCATTTAATCTTGACTCAGAAATACTACCTGTAGGTATTCTTTCTGTTGTGTGAAATAATGTATGTCTGAGTATATAAATTGAAGAATTGTGTGTAGAAGTAAATTACTGGAAAAAATATAAATAACCCCAATACAGGACTAGTTAATAAGTTATTAAATTTCCATATAATGAAACAGTATCGAGTTTTTAAGAAGATAAAATGGTTCTATATATATTGCTAAGGAAAGAGCTCTAAGATATATTGTTGCATTTTTTAAATAGTTACATGCCAGTATATATATATCGTTTATAGAAAACATATATATCTATCAATGTCAGTCTATGTTTGTGTTCACGAGTGTTTTGTCTGTGTGTGTTAAAGGATACATCACTTCTAGGAGGGGGAATACATGAGGGAAAAGCAAAGCAAAACAAAACAAAATAAAAACTAGTTACTTCAAAGGAGGAAAGGATGATTCTAGGAGGCCGGGGAAAAGAGGAAGGCTTTTTTTTTACTATTTAATTTTATAACCTTTCATATCTTTTGAACTTCAAATACAGCTATCAAAGGAAATTGGATCTAAATAGCTGATTTCTTTATTTTGTTTCAATAAATATCCATGTCGCAAGCCAACACAATCAAAATCCCTCCATCAAACTTAGCTCTTTGCTTAGAGTAACAAATGTTCAAGGGATATTTATTTCTTGTCGATGCTGACGCTTCCACTATTGATGTTTCTTCCCCATTTTAAAGGGCAGAGTTCATATTTCCCCCACAGCTTTTGCTGAAGTTCCCAGTCTATACAAACAGAGCTCCATGGCCTCCAATCAAAGCATGCTGTATTAATAGTAATAGCTCAGATTGATTGAATACTTACTTACTTATATAAGAATTTCCCTCACTGTACGACATTCCCTCTTCTGAGAGCAGGTGCAGACCCATCCAATCCTCTAAAGTGGTATTGACAGATGAGAAAACTGAGTCACAAAAAGCTTAGATTGCGTCCAAGGTCACAGAGCTGCTAAGTACGGGGTCTGGCTTTAACCCGGTCTGGCTTTACCATGTTCAAGCTGCATGCTTTGCATCCCTGGGGCCAATAAGTTTGCCATGATCAAACACCCAGAGCTTCTGCTTTACCATGACCATTCCTGATATTCCCTACTGCCTCGCATTAGGTTCCACCCAGTCACGTCCAAACCACTTAGGCTGTCACACAAGCTTCCTCGTGACTTTATGTCTTTCCCCCCAACCTATCTTCTCAGTCTTCTCTCTGACCACCACCTTCTTCTCCATTGAAAGCTGTACTGAGCTGCGCAGAGCTTCCCAAAGCATCCATTGTCATTCTCGCTTCCCTAGATTTATATGGCTTCCCTCACATGGAGTGTCCTTCATTCATCCCCTGGCTGACCCCCACTCACCCATAAGAACCCAGGTGCCCCTGGCACCCCCAACCCCCAATTACATATACACTGGCTTGGAATGTTAATCTGGTGTGTTCTTCCATTAGAACGTTTGTCCGTTTGTCCGATGTGCTCTGGTTGTTTGATGACCTCCCTTTCTTCCTCAAAACTAAATACTCACTGTTGGCAGTGACCTTATGTCCCCAGCTCCTTGTTCAGTGCATTGGTCAACAGCAGGCGTTAAATAAAAGTGGTATAAATGAATAAATAAACGAAAGCTTCTAAGGGAGAACTGAATCTGTCTGACAATGCCCAGCTGCATGACAGATTTTCCCAGGGTACTCGATGAAGAAAGGCCATGAATGCCATTCCCTCTCAGTTGATTTAAATAGCAGGAACAATAGACATGAAGGTTTGCAGTTAATTAAAAACAAAACAAAACAAAACAAAAAACCCACTTTCTAAAAGTTTTCTCTGGCACCCAGTAATTCAGTCATTTTAACTTTCCACCTCCTCTGTAAAATATTTTGGGAAATACTTTAGACAAATGATAGCAACTCTTGCTGACCTCCTAGCAAGCTATTTCATTCTGCTGGCACATTTTTAATTAAAATCAACACCAGAGCACATACGGTCCTGATTTACTTTGAACTCTTTCTCGGGTGTTATTCTTGACTCTTACTTAACTGACAGTCCCCTTTAAGAGTGTCTATATGATATCTGTAGCTGTTTCCATCCGGACACTCAAACCCCCTTCCCCGTTTTGTCATCCATTGAGTTAGAGATGTTATGGCTCTCTAATTGCTTCTAGAATGATTCTGAGTCAAAACCAATTCAATCTTCTTATATAAGACATTTGCTCATATAAACATGTGTCTACAAGATTTTCTCATGAGGACTTGTTTTATTCTCACTGAAACCCTACGATGGAGTTTTGTTATTACACCCAGGGTAACCGAGGCACAGGGAAGATACAGACTTGTGTAAAGCTACATGGCTAGGAAGAGGCCGAGCTGGGGATTCAAACCAAGGAGTCAACCACCAGAGAGCATGCGCATAATAAACCCTGGGCTACCTTGCCACTCATAGGGGGTTATACTTCAAAGGGTTTTAAAAATCTGGCACAAATGCAATAAAAAGATTCACTCACTGAGAGAAAGGAATAACTGTGTTTTTACCCCCCGGGACCGCCTTGTACAGGCTATGTGAACTTCAACAGTGCAGTGTATTTCACTTGAACTCTCAGGCGATTTTGAGCCCTGGCATTTCACTGTTGCATGGCTAGTCGTTGTTTCTTCAGGACATACTGACTTGGCAGTAAAAAGGAGGGAGAATGTCGTGTCTTTATGACTTGAACCCCCCCTGCTACTGAAGCAATACCTACAGCCGTGTTTGGGAATCGCCAATCAAGTTTGTGGGTTCCACGTGGCACCCGCTTGTCATTTTCCACTTTGTGATGAGGGCTCTGCTACAGCTATGACTTCTGGGGGGCTGTCTCATCCTCACCACTGTGCCAGTGTGAAGGCTCATGTCAAGGAGGCTCTTGCCACAGGGCCCCAGGGCTGCTCATGTCCATACTCCCAAGACCCTCATAGTCTCCAGACCCTTTCAGTCTCCAAAGTCATGATCTCTAATGCACTGGGGGTGTGGAGGGATGGTCAGGAGTAGCAGGTCTAGATGCCTAGAAGCTGAGACCCTTTGACAGAAGGGATGAGCTCCTCCTTTCTGTGCTCTGTTCTATTAAATAGGTATCAAAGCTATACTATCCTGACTACTTAATTTTCACATAGAGTTAATTAGTTCTTACAGTTTCATACATGTAACCATTTTTTTTCTAATTTATGAACAGTAAATCAATGAACAAATCTGAGTAACAGCTATTACACTCTGCTAAGAATCTCTAGCTCTTCTCCGATGCTGAGACACTGTCTTTGGATCAAGATTACGGACTTGACATTTCTTTCTTTCTTTTGAATGGTTCCTCATTCAACCCACTAACCAACATCAGGGTCCTGGTCTTAAACTCTTAAACACAACTTCAAACTGTGTGTGTGTGTGTGTGTGTGTGTGTGTGTAAAAACAAAAGAAAGAAGGACATATCACTAATGTGGGTATGAACATGAAAGGGAGCATAAACCAGAAAGTAAAAGATAGCACTACGATTAAAATAATTTGGCATTGGTAAATGTGCTGAAATCGAACCCAAGGAAGTGTCCTCACCTGAAGAAGACATCTAAAAGGAAGACTTCAGGCTCTGAGCCTGAAGCACCTGGCTAGTATGTGGGCTTCCCCACCATTTCTCAGAAACACTTTACCGACATCATGAAGACGAATACGATGAACTGACCATGGAAAACAAGTTCCAGGCACACGAGAGCTATGGGGAAGTGAGCATCTGGCCCTCTTAGAGGCCACTGCCAGGTGGCCATGCCGCTTGCTACACACCTGGCTGGAGCAGATGAGTACCACCCTGTGCTCGGACGTTGGGCCAGGTGTGTTTGCCATGATCCCAGGAGGAGTCTGGCTCCAGCAGGAGCACACAGCATTTCCTTTCACTTCAGAGTAAAAGCTGCAGTATAATTTATTCAGGATGGGCCCAGATTCTTAATTGGACAGGTGTGTGAGAAAACTCTGGCTGTGAGCACAGCGTGTCCTACTATCGAACTTTTCTGTCGACATCCTTTCAGCACTTCCTGTCAGGCTAACCTTAACTCTGTTAGGTCAGGTGCTGGCAGGTGGCGAGGCTGGCCAAGAATGAGAGAAACATGAAGTTGTGAAAAATCAAACACGAACCCACAGGACTGATTTTCCCCCCTATTTTCTCAAGTTTCTAAAGGCCAAAGGAAAAAAAGGAAGCTCTCATCTCTTCGTTCTCTAGGATCTGTTGTATTGAGGCTCCATCTGTTGACTTTGATTGGTTAACTCTTTCCTGGATGCATCTCTGCTGCCTTGAATACATGTGGGAATGGAGTTAGGAGAGAGAAGAGAGCAGGAGGGAGAAAGGAAGGAAGAGGGGAAAGAGGAAGATTTTGTTTAATTCCCAGAGAGGTAGAATCATTGGAGGATTCAGGTGAGATTTTTGGCAGAGATAAATTCACAGGTAAAAGGTCAGGAAAAGGAGGGGAAGGAAGGACAGGGAACTGTGAATTTATTCACCTAGCATTATGTACAGGGGCTGTGCTAGGTTCTTGTAAATATCCTATGTCCTTCCTCACTCCCATTTCAAGGGGAAAGAGAAAACTCTTCAAATACAATATCCTGCACCATTCATTCTCATGCATTCTAGTTCACGAAGGGACTGGTCACCTGGGTTTCAGTTTTGCCTCTAGCATTGATATCCATTGTGTGATTTTTGAGCATTGGCCATTACTTTCATATATCTAATTTTCCCTCATGGGAAAACTAGATTAGGAATACCATATTAGCCTTCCCTTGAGAATGCACGTAAGAAATACTGCCTCTAAGAAATATCAATGGAATGGGGTCTATCTGTCTACACAGTGTTATTATTGATGCTATTTTGGAAGGCACTCATGGTTATCCAGACTGGGAACCAGGCCAAATTGAAACTGCACCACTCTTCCTCCAAACAATTAAGTTGTTGCGATTCATCAGTCCCTAGGAATAATGTCTCCCACACTGTACGTTAGGTGTGAAAATTAGTCATACGGCTCCCAGGTATTTACGATCAAATGCTCTTGAGCTTAGCATGCCCCTGAGAACGTCATGAATTCCCACCAACTCAGCCAGGGCCACAGGGGGCAAAGAGCCCAAATGCTATTCCATGAGAGTGCCATGCTGGCATCTCATGTGTGACAGCTGTTCCAGGAACAATGACACATGCCTGACCCACAAAAGAAAGGTTTCAGCCCTCTAGCTCCCTGCTGGAACCTCCAGTGGTGGAAAGGTACAGGTCCTCTTCCCCTTAAAGACCTCTAGCAGCAAAAGAAGTTAGCAAACCTAGCTGGCCTCGTATGGATTCAGTGCAAAGGTCAAGTTTCCCAGGTGATTCGTGGCTTTGGATGTGGCCTGTGTGACGAGGCTTCCCAGCCTCCATCTGGTCTCTCTGTACACATTGGTCTGCTAGAGCTCATAATGCATCTAATGAAAAAGTTTCCTCTAAAGCTGTTTTGTAAACTGAATGTCAGTTGGGCAGATCTAGAAGTGTGTTATTTTCTCCTCAGCTCTGCATTTTTGTGAAATGAGGCAACCAAATAAACAATTTCAATCTGTACAAGTAGTTCCCAAGAAAGACGTTCAAAATTGTGCTAAGATGTCAATGTACTTGGAGGTGATACATTATCAGGGAGAATTTAGAGATGGTGAAGCAGGAATAAGAATGATTAGGAGAAACAAGGGAGATGTTTCTCACAGATAACTTTCTAAGGTCATAATGGAAACTAAGGGTTGCAACACAATAATGGTATCATAATACCTAACATTTGAGTCCTTGTTCTGCCATTGCTCCTCCTGTAACCTTCAAGCCATCCTACAGTAACTTGTTACTCCATTTTAGAATTGGTGCTAAGAGCATCAAACTTAGAATCACAGAAAACAACCTTCTTACTCAAATTTCTTTCTCCTGTTTTATCATTTTCTCCTAATGTATTGTCTAGAACTGTAGCTTTTAAACCAGGACTCCACCTGGGTGGCTCAGTGGGTGAAGCGTCCGACTCTTGGTTTCGGCTCAGGTCATGACCTCACAGTTTGTGAGTTCGAGCCCCATGTCAGGCTCTGCGCTGATGGTGTGGAGCCTGCTTGGGATTCTCTCTCTCTCCTCTCTCTGCCCCTCCCCTTGCTCTCTCTCTCTCTCTCTCTCTCTCTCAAAATAAATAAATAAGCTTAAGAAATAAATAAACGAGGACTCTGGGTTGAGATATGAGTGAAAGATATTGGAAAATGTAGTCTTGGAAAGAGGAAAGCAATGTCTGGAAGACAGGAGATCAGGGGAAAAGGTATCCACATTTTGAGAAGCTGGCAGGGACTCTAAAGTTCCTGACCTCGGTGCACCTGCCTCTGGGAAGTCTTAGCTCAATTCAGAAAAGATGAGAATTGCTTCCCTAGGAAACAACAACCCAAAAGAAACAAAAAAACAACTATGGTGTTAGGGTCAACAAGGCTACCCATCCAAATATCTACTCTCTGTAATGCTGTTCCTGTTCTTCCATGATACAGTGTGTGTGTGTGTGTGTGTGTGTGTGTGTGTGTGTGTGCGTTATGTGTATTAGGCACTAAAATGTCATGAGCCATATGGACCAGGGATGATATTGGCAACCTGTGATATGAAATCAGTTGTAGTATTTGTCACCTGACTGAAAAATGCTGGAAGAAATGTAGGCATCTTTTACTTATAACGAGAAAATTTATACCAAAGCCTCTACAAGCTTAAATCATCCAAAATAAGAATCATCAGCTTTTTGTCCTAACATTCTTTTTTGCTCCTGCTTCTTACATCGCTCAGCAAAGCTTCTCTAACGCTCATAGTTGATTTCATCACCTTAGCAATCCACTAAAAGCAGTTTTTTTCCATAGCGTATTTCATATTACATGTTTATATAACTATGTGTGGCTATAAATATATATTTCCAAGTAGATTGAACTCTGTGAGAGCAGAAACCGCATTTATCTTGTTTGGTGTTTTATCTGAAGGACCTAACACGATGCATGGCACATAATATGTACTTAAAAAATATCACTGCAGGGGGCACTTGGGTGGCTTGTTTAGTTGAGCATCCAACTTTGGCTCAGATCATGATCTCACAGGTTCATGAGTTTGAACTCCAAGTCAGGCTCTCTGTTGTCAGCACAGAGTCTGCTTAGGATCCTCTGTGCCCTCTCTCCCTGCCCCTCCTCACCTCAAAAATAAATAAACATTAAAAATATATATCACTGCAAGGAATGAATGAATATACATACTTTGTTTGTGTTACTACAGTTTTAAAAACAGTCGTACTTAATACCTATCACTTCCTCCTCAGTAGGCTTGAACATATGATCAAATCACCAAATATGATTCCATCTCTTCTGTGTGTCTAAAACCTATACTCTCCTTCACATCTTCTCATTACCTCAGCCTGTGGTATATGTAATATCTCTGCATTTGAAGTGACTCCCTTCAAAAGCCTTCAGCTTTTCCAAATTCAAGTCAGCCCTGAACAAGTTAGAAGACACGACACTTATCTGCTTAAACTCCTTAACACTGTCCCACTGGATTCGATCAAGATCATGTCTCTGGTTTTGAGCACAGTCAGTAAATCAAGAAGACTTAAGGATAACTGAGAAATGTCTTTAAGTTGAGTCAAACTACTTGACTAAGATCATGTCTTTTTTTTTTAATGTTTATTTATTTTTGAGAGAGAAAGAGTATGAGCGAGTGAATGGCAGAGGGGGGCGGTGCAGAGGATCTGAAGCAGGCTCTGTGCTGACCGCAGAAAGCCCGACGTGGGGCTTGAACCCACAAACCCACGAGATCATGACCTGAGCCAAAGCCAGATGCTCAACTGACTGAGCCACCCAGGCGCCCCGACCATGTCTTCTAAATGACAGATCTTGGCTCTTTTTCACATCTGCCTGGACATTTTTGAGCACTTCCCAAGATTTGGATCCTAGGTGTTCTTGTTGCTATATTGGGGTGTCATTACTTCGAGACCCTCTCACAACACAACACAACAAGGAATTTCGATGTATACATGCTAACAAATATATAAATATTCCTTCACTTAACTATATTAAGTTATACATTGTCACATGGATCATTCTAGCTTCTTTTTTTGCTTATCTGTAACACCTCACTCCAATAGTAAGAAACTTGGCTACCACTTTCCACTGTCTACATAATTGTTTAACTTCAATATATATGTATAATGGTTTCAGGATTGCTAAGCCATACTTATAAGGGAAACAACTTTATCAATAAGGGTACAGTGCTTAGATACAGTTCCCTTGGCCTTTAATCTTGAAACTCCACTTATTTCTAAAGTTATTTAGTTCAGCGTCTACTTCACCATCACTACAATGAGGTTGTAATACCATTAGATCATTTGCCACATCCAGCATTGCATCTTATTTAAAATTTTGTGTACATTAAGGCTCATTCTCTATGCTATCAAGTTCCATGGGTGCCGATAAGTGAATTTTGGTATGCACCCACCATAACAATGTCATAAAGACGAACTTCACGACCCTAAAATATCCCCTGTTACTCACTTATTAATCTCCTTACTCCTGAGCCCATGGCAAATGCCTATCTGTTTACCATCTCTATAATTTTGCCTTTTCCAGAACATCATATAAACAGAATCATAATGGTGTGTAGTCTTTTCAGACTGGCTTCTTTTAGTAGCAAAATTCATTTAAGATTTTAAATCTTAAAATTTCCTGATAGCTCATTTTCTTTTATCCCTGAACAGTACTCCATTGTATGGATATAGTACTCTGTCCATTCAGCTATTGAAGAACATCCTAGTTGCTGTCAGCGTTTAGAGATTATAAACGATGCTGCTATAAATTTTCACATGCAAGTTTGTGTTAGTTCATAAGATTTCAAAAAATTTTTTTTTCATTTATTTACTTTTGATAGACAGAGAGAGACAGAGCACAAACGGGGAAGGGCCAGAGAGAGAAGGAGACACAGAATCCGAAGCAGGCTCCAGACTCTGAGCTGTCAGCACAGAGTCCAACGCGGCGCTCAAACTCACAAACCACGAGATCATGACCTGAGCCAAAGTCGGATGCTTAACCGACTGAGCCCCCCAGGTGTCCCAGCTCATAAGCTTTCAGATCAGCTGAGTAAATACCTAGGAGTGTTGCTGTTGGATTGCATAGTAAAACTATATTTAGTTTTGTAAGAGACTGCCAAAATATCTTTCAAAGTGCCTGTATCACGCTGCATTATTTCCAGCAATGATGGGAGTTTCTGCTCTTTTGCATTCCTGCCATCAATTGGATGGGTGTTAGCTATTCTATTAGGTCTGTAATGCTGCCTCACTGTGGTTTTAATTTGAATTTCCTTAATGACAAATGATGTTGTGCATTCTTTCATATACTTATTCAGCTTCTGTATATATATTTTTTGCTGAGGTGTCTACGCAGATCTTTTGCTCAAATTTTAATAGGGTTTTTGATTTCTTATTGTTGACTTTAAATTTTTTGTGTACGTATTGTGGATAGAAGCCTTTAATCAGATCTCTTAGCTTTCTTCTGTGTCCACAACAAATTGCCACAAACTTAGTAGCCTTATAACAACAAACGGTTATTATCTTATCGTTCCGCATGTCAGAAGTCTTACAACGGTTTCACTGGGCTAAAATCAAGGTGCGAGCATGACTATAATTCCTTCCTCTAGGCTCTGTAGGAGACTCCATTTCCTTGCTTTTCCATCTTCTAGAAATTTCTCACATAGGTTCATGTCCTCTCTCCTCCATCTTCAAAGCCAGCAACACACAACTCTATGACCATTCTTGCTTAGTCCCATCCCCCTGTACGCTATCAGAAAAGGTTTTCTGCTTTTAAAGATATTCTAGAATATCCTTACTAGAAAATCCAGGATATTCTCCCCATCTCAAGGTGCTTATATGTGATAACTTCGAAGCCTCATTTTTGTTGTAAATAACATATTCACAGGTTTCAGAGATTAGGACATGAACATTTTGGGGGGAAGACACAAAGGTTTTATTCTGCCTGCTACATCAGACAGGTGTTTTGCAAATATTTTCTTTTTTTTTAATTTGTTAACGTTTATTCATTTTTTTTTTTTGACAGAGAGAGACAGAGCACAAGCAGGGGAGGAGCAGAGAGAGAGGGAGATGCAGAATCCAAAGCAGGCTCCAGGCTCTGAGCTGTCAGCACAGAGCCCGACACGGAGCTCCAAGTCACAAATCGTGAGATCGTGACCTGAACCAAAGTCGGCCCCTTAACCAACTGAGCCACCCAGGCACCCCGCAAGTATTTTCTAATTGATGGTGTGTCTTTTCATTCTCTTCACATTTTAATAGTATCTTCCACAGAGGTTTTTACTTTTATAACGGGACATTCCCAGCTAAGCCTCGCCTTCTAGTCATTCCTTCCAGTTTTCTAGAATTTGGTAAATCTTTCTTAAGTCCTTCACACCAGCCCATCCAGAGCAACAGGTCAATTAGTGACCTCAGTTGATGCCACATGGAGTGGGGGCATTGCCCAGCCAAGCTCTGTCCAACTTCTTGTCCCACAAGGTCATGAGTATAATAAGGTGATTATACTTTAAGCCACTGCATTGAGGGTGGTATGGAGTAGTAAGAAAACACGATAAAACATTATATATCAATGATAATAAAGAAGTTATTGTTACACGCAACAGTATGGATGATTCTCACAAACACAGTATTAAAAGAGAAAGACCTAAGCATCAAAACCACAGATTGTATCATTTTGATTATAAGATGTTCAAATAGAGGCAGCACTAATCTGTGCAATTAGAAGTTAGGGAAATGGCTACTATAGGGAAGATATAGCCTGGAAGGGATACGAGGAGGGCTTCTGGGTTTCTCTTAATGCTCACTTTTTTGTTTGGATATTGTTTATTTAGGTGTATTCATTTGGGGAACATTTACATGAGATTTGTGCTTTTTTCTTTTTTTTAGAATATATTTGTTTTTGAGAGAGAGAGAGAGAGAGAGAGAGAGAGAGAGAGAGAAAGAACATAAGCAGGGAGGGGCAGAGAGAGAGGGAGACCCAGAATCTGAAGTAGGCTCCAGGCTCTGAGCTGTCAGCACAGATCCCAACGCGGGGCTCGAACTCAAGGAGTGTGAGATCATGACCTGAGGCTAAGTTCGACAGTTAACAGACTGAGCCACCCAGGTGCCCCTGTGCCTTTTTCTTTATGTGTGTTTATACTTCAGTGAAAGTTTTGAAAAGTTACATCTACTTCATAGGTACATGAATAATGAGTATTAAGTAAAATAATATGTGTAAATGTTTAACAGAGTGTTAGGACATAGTAAATACTAAATAGATGTTAGTTGCTGCTTACTTTCATTATTGTTGTTTTGTCGTGTTGTTATTATTATGCCATTTGAAATCTCTGAAGTAAAATAAATGCCAGTCCTAAATATATTAAAAAATTAAAATATTTTGTCAAGAGAAAGCCGGACTAGCCATACTGATATTGGACAAACTAGACTTCAAAAGAAAGGCTGCAACAAGAGATGAAGAAGAGGAATGTATCACATTAGAGGGGAAATTCAACAAGAAGATCTAACACCTGTAAAGGTTTATTCATGGGAGCACCCAAATATAAAAAATAATTAACAACAAACATGAAGGAACTAATTTATAGTAATACAATAATAGAAGGGGACTTTAACATACCACTTACAACAATGGATAGATCATCTAAGGAGAAAATCAATAAGGAAATAATGGTTTGGAATGACACACTGGCCTGGGCGGACTTAACAGATATATTCCATCCTGAAATAGCAGAATACACATTCTTTTCAAGTACACATGGGACCTTCTCCAGAACAGATCACATACGAGGTCACAAATTGGGCCCAACAAGTATAAGAAGGTTTAGATAATACCCTGCATATTTTCTGACCACAATGCTATAGAACATGAAGCCAACCACAAGAAAAAGTTTGGAAAGACCACAAATACATGGAGGTTAAACAAATATGCTACTAAACAATGAATGGATCAACCAAGAAATCAAAGAAGGAATAAAAAATGCATGGAAACAAATGGCAATGAAAACACAGTGGTCCAAAACCTTTGGGATGCAGCAAAAGTGGTCCTAGGAGGGAATTACACAACAATACAGGCTTACCTGAAGAAGCAAGAAAAATCTCAAATAAACAACCTTACCTTACACGTAAATTGAGGAGCTAGAAAAAGAATAACAGATAAAGCTTACAGCCAGCAGAATGAAGGAAGTAATAAAGAACAGTGCAGAAATAAAGGATATAGAAACTAAAAAACAAACAGAACAATTGAACAGATCAATAAAACCAGGACTGATTCTTTGGAAAACATGAGTAAAATTGACAACCCACTAGCCAGACTTATCAAAAAGGAAGGAGAAAGGACATAAATAAATAAAATCACAAATGAGAAAATAGAAAGAATAACCGATACAACAGAAATACAAATATAATTAAGAGAATATTATGAAAAACTACATGCTAACAAATTGGACAACCTAGAAAAAAACAGATAAATTCCTAGGAATGTATAAACTACCAAAACTGAAACAGACTGGTAACCAGCAAAGAATCTGAATCAGTAATGAGAAATCTCCCAACGAACAAAAGTCCAGGGCCAGATGACTTCACGTGCAAATTTTACCAAACATTGAAAAAAGAATTAACACCTATCCTTCTCAAACTATTCTAAAAAGTAGAAAAGGAAGGAAAACTTCCAAATTCACTCTATGAGGCCAGCATTACCCTAATGCCAAAACCAGATAAAGATGCCACTAAAAAAGAAAGCTATAGACCAATGGCCTTGAGGACCATGCAAAAATTCTCAATAAAATACTAGCAAGCTGAATCCAACAATACATTAAAGGAATCATTCACCATGATCAAGTGGGATTTATTCTTGCACTACAACACTGGATCAATATTTGCAAATCAATCAACATTACACACCACATTTTTTTAAGTTTATTTATTTTTAGAGAGAGACAGAGAAAATGGGGGAGGGGCAGAGAGAGAGAGGGAAAGAGACCGAATCCCAAGCAGGCTCCGCACTGCCAGTGCAGAGCATGATGTTGGGTTTGAACCCACGAAGCTACGAGATCATGACCTGAGCCAAAACCAAGAGTCAGATGCTTAACCAACTGAGCCACCCAGGCTCCCCAGTATATCTATCACATTAGTAAAAGGAAGGATAAGAACCATATGATCCTTTCAATAGATGCAGAAAAAGCATTTAACAAAGTACAACATCTATTCATTTCTTTTTAACTTTTTAAATGTGTATTTATTTTTGAGAGAGAAAGAGAGACAGAGTGTGAGCAGGAGAGGGGCAGAGAGAGGGAGACACAGAATCCAAAGCAGGCTCCAGGTTCCAAGCTGTCAGCACAAAGCCCAACATGGGGCTGGAAACCACAAACCACGAGATCATGATGTGAGCCAAAATCAGACACTTAACCAACTGAGCCACACAGGTGCCCCATGATATCCATTCATGATAAAAAATCCTCAACAAAGTAGGGATAGAGAGAAAATACCTCAACATAATAAAGGCCATATATGAAAAACTCACAGCTAATATCATCCTCAATGGGGAAAAACTGAGAGCTTTTCCTTTATGGTCAGAAACAAGACAGGAAGTCCCCTCACACCACTGTTAGTTATTGAACATAGTACTGGAGTTCTAGCCACAACAATCAGACAACAAAGAAATACAAGGCATCCAAATCAGCAAGGAAGAAGTCAAACTTTCAGTATTTGCAGATGACATGATACTCTACATAGAAAACCTGAACGTGATATTCTGTATAGAAAACCTGAAAGTCTCCACCAAAAAATTGCTAGAACTGATACACAAATTCAGTATCACATTTCTACATACTAGTAACAAAGCAGCAGAAAGAGAAACTAAGGAATCAACCCAATTACAACTGCACCAAAAACAATAAGAATAAACCTAACCAAATTGGAATAAATAGTAATAAACCTAACCAAAGAGGTAAAAGATCTATATTGTGAAAACTATAAAACACTGATGAAAGAAGTTAAAGAGGACACAAAGAAATGGAAACACATTCCATGTTCATGGATTGGATAAACAAATATTGTTAAAATGTCTATACTACCCAAAGCAATCGCTGCACTTAATTCAATCCCTATCAAAATGACAACAGCATTTTTCACAGAGCCAGAACAAACAATCCTAAATTTTTATGAAACCACAAAAGACCCCAAATTGCTAAAGCAATCTTGAAAAATAAAAGTAAAGCTGGAGGCATCATAATTCCAGATTTCAAGTTCTATTACATGAAATTTATTGTCAAATTGGTTTCCATACAACACCCAGTGCTCATCCCAACAGGTGCCCTCCTCAATGCCCATCACCCAGCCTCCCCTCCCTCCCACCCCCCATCAACCCTCAGTTTATTTTCAGTTTTTAAGAGTCTCTTACAAAGCTATAGTTATCAAAACAGTACGGTACTGGCACAAAAAATAGACACATAATAGAACAGAATAGAAAACCCAGACATGAACCCAAAACTGTATGGTCGATTAATCTTGAACAAAGTAGGAAAAAATATCCAATGGGAGAAAGAGTCTCTTCAACAAATGGTGTTGGGAAAACTGGACAGCAACATGCAAAAGAATGACAATGGATCACTTTCTAACACTGTACACAAAAATAAATTCAAAATTCATGAAATATATAAATGTGAATCAGGAAACCATCAAAGTCCTAGAGGAGAACACAAGCAGTAACCTCTTTGACACTGGCCGTAGCAACTTCTTACAAGGTACATCTCCTGAGGCAAGGGAAACAAAAGCAAAATAAACTATTGGGACTTCATCAAAATAAAAATCTTCTGCACAACAAAGGAAACGATCAATAAAAGTAAAAGGCAACCTACAGAATGGAGAAGATATTTGCAAATGACATATCTGATAAGGGGCTAGTATCCAAAAAATATAAAGAACTTACAAAACTCAACACTCAAAAAACAAATAACCCAACTTAAAAATGTGAAGAAAATATGAATATTTTTCCAAAGAAGACATCCAGATGGCTAACAGACACATGGAAAGATGCTCAACATCATTGATCATCAGGGAAACACAAATCAAAACTCTAATGTTATATCACCTCACACCTGTCAGAATGGCTAAAATAAAAAAATAAATAAATAAATAAAAAACAAGGAACAATGGGTGTTGACAAGGGAGTGGAGAAAGGGGACCCTCTTGCACTGTTGGTGGGAATGCAAACTGGTGCAGTCAACTCTGGGAAACAGTATGGAGTTTCCTCCAGAAGTTAAAAATAGAACCATCTTACAATCCAGCAATTGCACTACTAGGTATTTACCCAAAGAAAACAAAAATACTAATTTGAAGGGACACAAGCACCCCAATATTTATTGCAACATTATTTACATAGCCAAGTTACGGAAACGGCCCAAATGCCCACTGACAGATGAATGTATAAAGAAGAGTACTGTGTGTGTATGTATGTATGTATGTATGTGTATCAGCTATAAAAAGAATGAAATCTTGCTATTTGCAAGGACATGGATGGAGTCAGAGAATATTATGCTAATGTTAAGTGAAATAAGTCAGTCAAAGACAAATACCATATGATTTCACTCATATGTAGAATCTAAGAAACAACACAACCAAAGGGAAAAAAGACAGGCAAACCAAGAAACAGATTCTTAACTATAGAGATCCAACTGATGGTTACCAGAGGGGCGGGGCGGGGGGGGGGATGGTGGTGGGAGGGGTTAAACAGGTGATGGGGATTAAGGAATGGAGCTCACTTGCGATGAGGACCGAGTGATGTATGGAAGGGTTGAATCATTAAATTATATACCTGAAACTAATGTACGGTTTGTTATGTTAACTCACTGGGATTTAAAAACATTTGAAATATTGGAATATGTTGTAAGACAACTTTGCAACTTTATGACAGTACTCTTCTGTCGTTGTTCCACACTCAGGAGTCTTTAGGATGAGTTTCTTTATTCAAATACCAGGATTTTCGGATAATAGTGAACCCAGGTTTCTGTGACCAAGATGTGGGATCTTACATAAATTCCGTGACCTCACTCCTTCTACATTTCCTCATTGGTAAAATAAAGATAGTATGTTTCCTGTCTATATCACAGTAGACCGTATCACAGACAGACACAGTGGACAGACACAGTATCACTGCAAATAATACCAAAGTAGTACAGGGTCTAGTCTCTTCCCTCAGAAAGTGTACAACCTATTAGGGGAAATGAGATACACCAGCTAGGAAGATATAGGTAGCAAAACGAGGGCAGTCTACACTTGAAAGAGAAATAAAAAGAAAGTTTTTAGTACTATCTTCAAAATTCGCACTTACTTACAAATATCATGGTGTATCTAAGTTTTCCATATTTTTTGAAGCTCTGAGAACAACATCCATTGATCTTGAGCATCAGAGGGGAAAAATCATCTGCGGGGCCACACAAACATATATTCAAATTAGCTTTACTACTTAACGTGCATCTCTGGAGGAACCTGAGCCTCAGTTTACTCAACGATAAATTCAGATGATAATGACTTCTCATGCTTATGCAAACAAAACATATGCATGTCACATCAAAAACAAAACTCATCACCTTTAGTCTATGTAAAGGTTTGCCAAATGCCAATAATTTTCCTAAGAACTTTATGTATTTTGCTATAGATGAAAAACCTGATCAGAGAGGTTCACAGATTGCCAGAGAGCATACAGCCAGTAAAGGGTGTAGACAAGATAGGAAAAATAAAGCACGGCAATCATTGTCAAAACAATTAATTTCAATTATAAAAATTGAGAACTTTCAGGGGATGAATAAATAGTAAATAGATTGACAGTAAGCGTGAATATGAAGAGATTCTGTATTAGCTAAATAACTTCAAGGGGAACAAAATGCCTTCTTTGAGACAGTGAATGTTTATAAAATTTCAATTACAATCCAAAGAGGAATAGAGGTACTAGCTTATATCTTTAAATCTAAATTCGATTATTATATGTAGTGCTCTAGTATTTGTAACTTTTAAAAATCAACAATTTTGGGGCGCCTGGGTGGCTCAGTCGGTTGAGCGTCCAACTTCGGCTCGGGTCATGATCTCACGGTCTGTGGGTTCGAGCCCCGCTTCGGGCTCTGTGCTGAGGCTCAGAGCCTGTGCTCAAAGCCTAGAGCCTGCTTCGGATTCTGTGTCTCCCTCTCTCTCTGACTCTCCCCCGTTCATGCTCTGTCTCTCTCTGTCTCAAAAATAAACATTAAAAAAAATTTTTTTAAAATAAAATTAAAAAAAAATAAAAATCAACAATTTTATTTAACCCTTACTTATTTTATTCTATTTAAACAACGCATCTTTGAAGGAAATTTCAAAATCAAAATTCTTAATTTCCTATAAGAATGTTGTAAAATCAAACATTTTCGATTTTCCTACATTAAAATTTCAGAATAAAAAAATTCTAAAATCATGTATCACAATGACTTCCATGAGAAATAATACTCAATTTAGACAAGTAAAGGATATAAAAAGAATGAGAGGGCCTCCTGGTGGCTCAGTCGGTTAGGTGTCCGACTTGGGCTCGGGTCATCATCTCGTGGTTCGTGGGTTGAAGCCCCGCATCGGGCTCGGTGCTGACAGCTCAGAGCCTGGAGCTGCTTTGGGTTCTGTGTCTCCCCCTCTCTCTGCCCCTCCCCTGCTCATGCTCTGTCTCTCTCTCAAAAATAAACATGAAACATTAAAAACAATGAGAAAATTTTGTCCTGCTAATCAACTGAAAACCAGCATAAATTACCCACACTGTTTAATAAGACAATTTCTATAGCCTACATCTACAGAGTATAACATTTGAACACAAGCTTGTCAGAATGGTTTCTATACTCTCTTAATTATTTTTAGTAGTTGAAGGCTTTTTGAGATTTACATAATTTACAATACCAGCTTTGAAGTTCTTTCAGAAAACATATAACTTAAACCTTTTTTCCTTATTAATAAAACCCTGTTGTGTTAAAAAATGTTCGTGGTATCATTAAATGTGTCAGCTGTGTGTGTCTTTTTGGTATTGCCAATGTGCAACAGAAAGACTGTAGAGTTAATCCAGTGGTGCTCTATTTGCACACCATATTGTCAATGTCTTAAAATGAGAATATTATAATTTTTCATAATAAATGATAATCTGTAAATACAAAGTCGGGTTCATGTTTATAACCCCTTCATTCATGAAGGTGAATTAAGTATTCTATTTCTGGTACACAGGATTCTCTTCCCATTTGGAAAAGATGTGTTTTTAACCCCCCTCAGTCACGACGGATGAAAAGAGAAAATGCACATGGATAATTGACAGGAAGCAGTGATTTTCTGTATGGAATTGAGTGAAGGCCAAGGAGAGTTAAGTCCAAAAGGTAACACAAAGGGTTAAGCCTGCATGGCTAGGATAATGGCAGGACCATTGATAGAACTGGAAGAAGGTGAATCCGATTTGGCAGGGGAGGCAGAATAAAGGGTGTTGCAAAAGGCCAGTTCAGTTTCAAACGTTGTTGATTTGACGATGAGAAAGTTCAATAGCTAAAAGAAAATGTGTCACTGAAGCTTAGAAAAAAGGCCCCTCCGATTCAAAAATCATTTATGATCAGCAGAGTGTCAAAATTAGACACACGCTCTAAGAGAGAGCACAAAAATGAAAAAAAAAAAATGAGGGCCCAAAAGAAATTCCTCATAATTATTCGCACTTATTTGTTAAGATGGAGTAGTGGATAGGGAGGAAGAAAATGAGGATTATGGAAGCTAAGGTGCACGCACTTTCAGGAAGGCACAAGAGGAACTGGGAGAGGAGACCACAATGCTTCTAGGCCTGGAAGATTCCTAAAGATGGAAATATACTTTGGGCACAGACAAAATTGATATGATTTTTCATTATTCCCATTGAGTTTCCAGCTTATTCTTCTGAAGCTTGGATCTAAGGGAATCAGAGAATTGACTTGTTCTGGGTTAGTAATCAGAGGTAGATTTTGTTTCTAGAGCCCATTTTAAGAAACTTTTGCTATAATAGAAACCTTTTCCTCCATTCCACCGTCTCTAAAGCGGATTGTGTTGTTGTTCAAAATATTTCTGTGCCTCCCTGAAAGAGGATTTATTCATTTGTGCCACACTGATACTAGGCTTGATCTTATGATTTCCAGTAGTCAATGAAATATGAGTGGAAATGATGTATCACTCAAGCAGAAGTTTAAAATCCAACTCGTGATTCTCTATGGTTCTTCTGACTCCCAACCGACAATGTGCCAGAGAAAGGCTATCCTTTAATAGCCTGGACCCCAGATATAGATTACATGGGTAAGAGCCCAAAGAGACACCAAAATGGATATGGTACATGAGAGAGAAATGAACCTTATTGTTTCAAGCCATTGAAATTGCTGGCTTGTTTGTTATTGCTGTGTAGCTTACCTAAGCTGGTTGGTATTGTCCCCAACACAGCATTTCTGCTTTGCTGTCCTAAAGAACAGGCCAAGGGGATAATCAAGGCACAGAGCCTGAAGTTAATATGGAAAAGTCTACATAGTGTTTCTTAATTTTAAGTACGAGGGATGTTTTTGACATTTTGGGTTTTTTTTTCTTTTAGGGACATTGCAAGATGTTTATCATCTTTGATCCCTAAGGTGATTCCTGTGTCACCACCACCTGCGCACTCCAATGATAAAACAAATAAAAACAACAAACAAACAAACAAAGTCCAGAAAAATCGGGGGCTAGTAGTCCTGTACTTGCTTGAGAACCACTAGACAAACTGACGCCTGCAAGCAGCATCTTGAGAATGTGTGAATGGTAAACATCTCACCTAAATATACAGCCCTAGAGAGCAGGAGAAGAATCCTGTGTTTCTTTGCATCTCCTCCAGTCCTTAACAAATATGGCTGCATGAGCAATACTTCTTAAAACATTTGATGAACTAAGATGATTTCAAGTTCTGTTCTTTTTCAAAAAAAGGACCATCAGCTCCTCCTCTTCACCCTGCAGGCAATTTATATACAGGAAGTAGAATTTCCAAGCTTCAGGATAAAAAAAAAAAAAGTGAGAAGTTATGCATACTGGTACCTTTCAGTTCAGTGTATAAATACACTCTTTCCTGGGAGTTTTATCATCAAGTAAAATTCTCTTTTCCTATTTCTCAGAATACATATATATATATATATATATATATATATATATATAGTAAATGGCTATTAGAAAGATCTCAATTGTGGGAGGTATTTAGTGAACCTGCACCAATAGAAACACTTTACATAATTCCCTTTCCATCCATCCAGACTTGAATGGTAACCTTGGGCAGCTAACAAAGTTCCCCAGGCCTTTGCTCTAAGATCACAGAGAGAACAGGTAGACAGCTATGCAGAAAGAGTATCTAAAGTGTTGCTTTTTCTCTGTGGGGCTCATACCAGAGTCTGTGTGTTGTTGCAAGCTGAGCTGCTCCCTTCTCTGCTAATTGGATCATGGATTGTAAAAAGTGCCAGGCTTATCCTTAGGCGATGTAAAGCACTGAGGCTCAAAGAAGAAAAAGGAAGCATCTGTAGTGAGAGAAAACTGGCAGGCAGACAGGCACAGACATCACTTTTCTCGAATGCTGAGCGGCGGAAGGTGTCATACCTAAGAGATTTAGGTCCTGGGTATCAGCACTTCTTATTATGGTTGTTTGGGATCCTCTATCAAAAGGATTAGAAAGGACAAGAGAGCCCACAGACCTTCAGATAAAGCAAGATCAAACCAGCAGGGAGGGTTAACAGAATTGTATCCCTCCTTCCCACTACCCTTTTCCGAACATTCGCCTGTTCCAGAAAGGTTCTGCTGAAACACCTGAAGATGTCTGAATATGACTCAAAGCACTCATTATGTTAGTCATGCCAGCCTGCTGGTCCACTTGGGTAACATTTCTGATTGTTTCACACAGTAGATTATTTGTCCAATTTAAGTTGTGATTTCCTGAAAAAGAGAATTTTCACTCTACATCAGCAGCAGGATGAGTGACAACTTCATTGATGGCAGCCTTGCCTCTCCGAGTTTGTTCAGTTTACTCAAGGCAAGGTCTCCCACCTTAGGTTTTCTTCTGCCTCCCTCCGCTGACTTAACACAGCAATGGACCAACCGTTGGTCAAAATGGTAGGGCACAACGAGTCATTTTCTGAGTATTTATTCCTCTTAGCGCTCTCATCGATGAAAGCAAAAGAAACAAAGCCCTTTTTCCCGAAGTAGCAACTACACTGAGATGGGCTGACTCGAAGGTTCGTGATGTCCCCTTCCTCCCTGAACCACACCTGAGACTTCAGAAAAGTGTGTGCACAGCAAGGAAGCTTGATATATATTCATGTTCTGAAAGCAGGAGTCATATTTTAAAATATAGATATTTGGGGGCTCCTAAGACATAAACTGAGCAAGAGGTCTCTGCTTCTTTCTTAAATGCAGCATCTCTAGGTCTCCAGCTCCTCTTATATAGAGAAACTGGTTAGGTGATATTTACATCCTTAAAAAGAGAAGAAACAAGGCACTGGCTGGTGTGTGCCTTTTACTTTCACCCTGACCTGCACTCCATTGCCGTTTACATTTTTTCTGTGTTGACCAGAATCTGATGAATAGCATTTCGGCATGCTCTCTTTATAGGTGACAGCGGGGAGTGATGGTGATTATAAGAGCAATGGTTTATAATTCTCTGAAGATGCTCTGCAAGTTTTTCTTGATTCAGCAGAGATTTCTTCTGGTTAGATTCTTGGGAACAACTGAAGTTCAGGGTCTACTGAATGCTATGTGTGTTGAATGGACCTCTCAGAAAAGCTGAAACATTTTCCAAATTTTAAAGCATCTATCAGGCTTTTTCCACATAACATGCTTTGTTTTGAATTCACGTTTCCTTGAAGGTGAGCCAAGGGTATTTATAGATAAATTCAATACTCTGCTGCTCTGCTTCTGGGTCATTCTTGATAGCTAAAGACTCTGAAGACACATTGTGGAAAATAACATGTGAGCATAGAAATAACATGGGTTTTAAAGATCCAAATACCTGGGTTCATATTTTTGTGTTTTAAAAAAAAAATTAATGTTTTTATTTATTTTTGAGACAGAGAGAGACAGAGCATGAGCAGGGGAGGGGCAGAGACAGGGGGAGACACAGAATCTAAAGCAGGCTCCAGGCTCTGAGCTGTCAGCACAGAGCCCGATGCGGGGCTCCAACTCACGGAGTGTGGGATCATGACCTGGGCTGAAGTCGGACGCTCAACCGACTGAGCCACCCAGGCGCCCCTTTTTGTGTTTTCTTAATAGGTAAAATGGGTACAAGAACATCTATATTGCACAATGATTGTGAGCGTTGTGTAAGCTAACATGTAGACATTATATGACATTCAAGGAGCGGTAACTTTATTATTCGTCTTAATGCCATCATTTAGAAATCTCCAACATGGCTACTATAGCAAACCAGATGGAGACTAAGGTTATTTTCTATAACACTAAATGCTATTAAGTCCTACCTTGAAAAAAAGGAAGAAAGTTCAAATAATAAAAAAAGAATAATGGGGTGCTTGGGTGGCTCAGTCAGTTAAGGGTCTGATTTTGGCTCAGGTCATGATCTCATGGTTGGTGGGCTCGGGCCCTGCATCAGCTCCATATGCTGAAGGTGTGGAACCTGCTTGGGTTTCTCTCCCTCCCCCTCTTCCCCTCCCTCACGCACGCTGTCTTTAAATAAATAAATAAATAAATAAATAAATAAATAAACTTAAAAAATAATGATGACATATGGATTATCAGAAAAAAAACACTATTTGATAAATAGGATAAGGACATTTTTAAGAGAAGGGAGGGATTGCTGCTTCTCAGCTAGGCCATCTCTGGGGAGAGAAATCTCTAGTTTCAGTATCCTTTCAAGTTTTCCTCATCTCCATTTTTTGTCACATGGAGATGACAATACCTGACCAGATACCTCATAAAGGTGTTACGAGGCCAAAACAATATCTATAGATGCGAAAGTTGGGTTTTTTTTTTTCTTTAGCAGTTAAAAGCAACATGCACGTAGAAGTTATTCTTTCAAGAATATCTCCCTCACTGGCATTAGAGAGTGTTCCCCACAAGTAAATTTCTATAAAAGGCTTCCCCATCATGAGAATTTGTTGTGACTACTTTCAGGGAAGTGACTCCAAAATGCTTCAGCCCTTCCTTTCCTTTACATGCCCTACAGTAACATATTCTTTATGAGTCATGAACAAGATTATCAGTATGAATCTTTCTCCTTTTCTATAAGTGATGTTATCAGAAACCATTGAAGGTTTCCCCTTACACTTAATGACCTCAGATTGCTGAATTTTTGTAATCTTTCTGCCCGTTTTTGTATTCTTTCTATCATTTCCCCCATCTTTTTGCTAACAGGGCACACAAAGAAAATGACGATTTTTACTTTTCATTTTATTTATGATTTCTAATTATCCAATCATTTATGCTTTAGCCAGATGGACAAAAGGTTCTTTTTAATGTTTATTTACTTTTGAGAGGGGAGACAGGGTGTGCAAGCAGGGGAGGAGCAGAGAAAGAGAGGGATGGAGAATCCAAAGAAAGCTCCATGCTATCAGCACAAAGCCTGACGTGGGGCTCAAATCCACAAACCGTGAGATCTTGACCTGAGCCAAAGTTGGACTTACAACGGACTGGGCTATTCAGGTGTCCCAAAAGTTGTTTTTTGTTTTGTTTTGTTTTGTTTTGTTTAATTAATAAAGTAGTAGATATCATAGGCCATCCCTAGGATTTCTGAGCTACTAACTTCTTGCGTGTCTGTATCCTTAATGTCATAATAGGTAACGCTTACTAAACACACACTACACATACACTGTATTGTATGTTACACGTACAGACTCAATCTCACTTACTCCTCACAACTCAGTGAGTTAGGCACAATTAATATCCCACATGATATAAGAGGAAACGGAAGTTTTTAAATGTTTACCTATTATGCTCAAGGTCAAATGAAATGCTTGAGAATCCCAACTAAGTTTATCTGACACCATAGCCCGTGCTATTCATCATATATTTTTGTTCAGAAATGTCCATTTTTACAAAGAGGTATCGGCATGAGGTGAAGCCAGTGAAAATACACAGAAAATGCCAGTTGTTGCAAAGGAGGGGAAAAGACGAGAAAGTGTTGCACACCAAGGGAGCACCCAAAAGGAATAGCCACATTCTAAAGACTAGACTCATCAGGAGAAAAGTGAATACTCATCAGGGTCAGTCTCAGAGAGGAGGGTAAAACAGGTAAAGATTATTCCATAAGCCCCAGAGTTGACCTCTCTGAGGCAGCTCAATAAAGAGTAGCCTTCTTTCCTACTCCAATCTAAACAAGTTAAGACAGGGGCGCCTGAGTCGCTCAGTGGGTTAACCGTCAGACTTCGGCTCAGATCATGATCTCGGGGTTTGTGAGGCCAAACCCCTTGTGGGGCTCTGTGCTGACAGCTCAGAGCCTGGAGCCTGCTTCAGATTCTTTGTCTTCCCCTCTCTCTGCCCCTCCCATGCTCATGCTCTGTCTCTCTCTGTCTCTCACTAATAAATAAAAATTTAAAAAATTAAAAAAAATAAACAACTTAAGACAAAAGACAAGCACATGAAGAATCAAAATATTACCTTTCTTGCTGATAAAAATGTTTGTTTCCCAAACATTTTTTTTTTGCCTCCAGGCACATAAAGAACATGATAATGTTTTTATGAGAATGGATAAACAGATAAGGCTTCTTATGCCTAGTAATGAATGGTACTGTGCACTGGTGACCATAAAATCTCACTCAGTCATCCTAACTCCTGAGAGGATCGATATTTTGAGATCTCTGAGGCTTTTCATAGAACATCAATTGGGAAACTCCATCATAAGGTCTAAGTGAGAGGATATGCTTTAAGGACAGAGCCAAAGGGGCCTAGTAACTAAGCCCTGGATATGAAGAGAATTACTATTCCCATTCAAAGAGCACTAGACTCAGAGCTGAGCATGACTCTATAGAAGGACAGCTGAATTTCTGCTTCCTTTGGGCAGCTGATCCCCAAAAGGAAAAGGAGAGGAGCTGAGCCGAGCATGCCTAAATCATTCTTTCCAGATTCATCTATCAATTTAAGCCATTTCTCTCCCCTCATCAGAGCAAGTAAAGGGGTGTCTGGAGGCCAAGGTTTAGACTGATTGGATTCCCCCTACAGGAAGGGAGCGTCAACAGTGAAGAAAAAACTTTCTCCTCTGGTGTTTGAGAGCCGTAGGAACAGCTATGGATAACCACAGAGAGCCTCCACATCGGTTAGAATTTTTCTGATTGGCAAAGGAGGGGTACTAAGGACTCATATCTGGGTAGATTCAGGTTTGGAATTGTAAATATTGAATAGGAAAAGAAATGCTCTGAGAAAATCTTGAATGTGTGTGTATAAATATATAGATGTGTGTGTCCGGGTGTATTATATCACACACATATCTATTTGATATGACACATATCTGTATAGATGACACACACAGATATATACACATATATCTACATGACATATGATATACACCCATATCTATATGTAAGAGAAAGAGAGTTAATTAAATACAGCAAAGGCTTATCTTGCCACTATTACATGAATACATGTAAATACTCAATAAGAATAATTTGTGATAATTATAATTTGAACAGTGATCACTTTTAAGTGAAAATCTTTATCACATGCTTGTTTCTGTATAATGATGATGTAAGCAAAATGCCTACACATGCTAATTTAGTAGTCTTTTGGAATGAGGAGAAACAAAATTGCTTCCTGAAAGGGCTTAAATTGTACATTTCACGCTCAAAAGCCACAAAGTGACTGGGAACAGCGGGCCGTTCATGTTTTCAAGGTAAATGGCATTGTCATGAAAAAGTGAGTCACTACTGGAGACATCAACCATTCATTCCTTGTATAAAATTATGTCCAGATCCCAAAACTTCATATTCACATTCAGGTTCCTATTTTGCCAATTAGAATAGGCACCTTATCTAATCATCCCCACCAGACCTGCTAGGGACCAAGCTTTTACTTAAAGATGTACTGGTGTTTCTCAGACAAGCAAGTATTTTATTGTCTTTTGACTTCATAGGGTCCTTCCTGTCTACTTAGTGATAAGCACACCTTGTCACTTCCCACAATGAATGGCAAATGAGTGACTCTCTTTTTATTTATTATTTCATCCAATCATGAGTACAGCTATGTAGAAGACCCAGAGATTCCAGAAATCCGTAAGTCCTCTTGCTGTTGACATAGGTGGTCTCTTATTACTTTTTTTTTTTACATTGTATTTATTTTTGAGAGAGAGAGAGAGAGAGAGAGAGAGAGGCAGAGCACAAGTGGGGGAGAGGCAGAGAGAGAGAGCGAGACACAGAATCTGAAGCAGGCTCCAGGCTCTGAGCCGTCAGCACAGAGCCTGACGTGGGGCTCGAACTCACAAACCTTGAGATCATGACTTGCGCCAAAGTCAGACGTTTAACCAACTGAGCCACCCAGGGGCCCCAGGTGGTCTCTTATTACTTTTTTTTTTAAAATTTAAATATTTATTTTGGGGGAGAGCGTGAGTGGGGAGGGGCAGAGAGAGAGGACAGAGGATCTGAAGTGGGCTCTGCGCTAACAGCAGCGAGCCCAATGTGGGGCTCGAACACACGGCCATGAGATCGTGACCTGAGCTGAAGGTGGACGCTCAACAGACTGAGTCACCAAGGTGCCCCAATCTGTTAGTACTTTATAAACATAGCACTCAAACTCTGGGCTGACGAGTGTGGCAAGACTTTCTCTAAAAGAAAGGTATCTATTTCTGTAGATAAGTATACGTAGTGGACTTGAGAAGATATAGAATTATAGTGAACTTGCCTGAGCCTTGAAAAATCACTGTCTGAAAGCATTAATTAAAAAAAAAAAAAATGGAGGGGCGCCTGGGTGGCGCAGTCGGTTAAGTGTCCGACTTCAGCCAGGTCACGATCTCGCGGTCCGTGAGTTCGAGCCCTGCGTCAGGCTCTGGGCTGATGGCTCGGAGCCTGGAGCCTGTTTCCGATTCTGTGTCTCCCTCTCTCTCTGCCCCTCCCCCGTTCATGCTCTGTCTCTCTCTGTCCCAAAAATAAATAAACATTGAAAAAAAATTAAAAAAAAAAATGGAATCTAATGCTTTGTTAGATACCTGGATGTTTTCCTTTGGAAAATTCATTCTTGTGCTGCTTCTCAAGGGTGGGTATGTGGGAATCAGAGAAGAGACAAATCAAGAATCAAAATGACACCATCTTCAAGGCGTTCCCTACAAAGTCTTCATTTGAAAACTACCCATAACAGCTTTACTCTTCCTATTGGCATGTGGGACGTCCACGCAGATGTTATGCAATTACACGAAACAGAATACAAATCTAGTTCAGTGCGATGTTGTTCCAGGAAAATCTTCTGGGAAGCTCAGGAACTCAAGACATCATCTGATTATTGTAGAGCCAAGTCTACCATGGATCATTAAAGGTTTTCATAGTGCTTTTCAGCCATGTAGATAAAGAAAGATTTAGAAAAGGATGGAGGGATGCTGCCATTTCCCCAGCAAGTTTAAATATTTCCTTGTTTTTACTCCCATTTATGACTCAAAGCTTAGTTCCCCCTTTTTAACAGCAATGCTAAGAAGCTTCTGAGAAAAGGGAACAGTAGAAAATGAAAAAATGGACTATTGGGACTTCACGGAAATAAAAAGATTCTACACAGCAAAGGAAACAACAAAACTGAAAGACAGCTTTCAGAATGGGAGAAGATATTTGATAATGACATATTAGTTAAAGGGTTAGTATCCAAAATCTATAAAGAACTTATCAAAGTCAACACCCAAAACACAAATAACCCAGTTAAAAAATGGGCAGAAGACATGAATAGATGTCTTTCCAAAGAAGACATCCAGATGGCTAACAGACATATGAAAAGATGTTTAACATCACTCATCATCAGGGAAATACAAATCAAAACTACAGTGAGATACCGCCTTCCTCCTGTCAGAATGGCTAAAATTAACAACACAGGAAACAACAGGTATTGGTGAGGATATGGAGAAAGGGGAACCCTCATATGCTGTTGGCGTAGCCACTCTGGAAGACAGTACAGAGATTCCCCAAAAAGTTAAAAATAAAACTACCCTGTGACCCAGCAATTGCTCTACTAGGCATTTACCCAAAGGATACAGAAATACGGCGTCAAAAGGGTACATGCACCCCAATGTTTATAGCAGCACTATCAACAATTGCAAAGTATGGAAAGAGCCCAAACGTCTATCAACTGATGAATGAATAAAGAAGATGTGGTGTATATATACAACGGAATATTACTCAGCAATAAAAAAGAATGGAATCTTGCCATATGCAACGACACGGATGGAGCTACAGTGTATTATGCTAAGCGAAATAAGTCAGTCAGAGAACGATAAATACCATATGATTTCACTCATGTGGAATTTAAGTAACACAACAGATGAAGTCTTAACTATAGAGAACAAACTGAGGGTTGCTGGAGGGAAGAGGATGGGGGGTGGGCTGAATAGGTGATGGGATTAAGGAGTCCACTTGCTGTGACGAGCACGGGTGTTGTACGTAAGTGATGAATCACTAATTCTACTCTTGAAACTAATATTACACTATATGTTAACTAACTAGAATTTAAACAAAAACTTGACACATTAAAAAATAGAAAAAGGAGTGGCGCCTGGGTGGCTCAGTCGGTTAGGCGGCCGACTTCGGCTCAGGTCATGATCTCATGGTCCGTGAGTTTGAGCCCCGCGTCGGGCTCTGTGCTAACAGCTCAGAGCCTGGAACCTGCTTCTGTTTCTGTGTCTCCCTCTCTCTGCCCCTCCCCCATTCACACTCTGTCTCTCTCTGCCTTTCAAAAAATGAATAAATGTTAAAAAAAAATTTAAGAAAAAAATAGAAAAAAGAGAAAAGTAGAAATAACTGAAATAGAAATCTATTAAGTGAGAGAAGATTATTGAAAACTAAAACCTTCACTTTAAACAAATAAGCATCTTGGTGACACAAGCCAGAATTTTGTCAACAGTTTCTACTCTCCCTCTTTATGCCCCAAATCTTGGAGAAAACAGTCTTCAATTTCTATTCCCTAGTAGCTAGAATGCCCATCGAGGCCTCATCATTACCTTCAGGAAAGAACCTACTTAAAGGTCAATGGCGCAATTCTCCTCAACTGTGTCTACTGAAATGAGTTGAGAGATACTATAAAACACTGTTACTATACTATACTATACTATACTATACTATACTATACTATAAAACACTGTTACTATAAAACACTGGAGTTCACAGAAATTTTTCTTTAAAAAAGAATGGAGGCGGGCATGGGTGGTTCAGTCAGTTAAGCATCCAACTCTTGATCTCAGCTCAGGTCTTGATCTCAGGGTTTTGAGTTAAAGCCCTGAGTTGGGTTCCATGCTGTTCATGGAGCCCACTAGATGATAGATGATAGATAGATAGATAGATAGATGATAGATAGATATATAGATAGATGATAGTTGATAGATTAGATAGATGATAGATAGATAGATTAGATAGATGATAGATAGATAGATAATAAATGGAAATTGGCTTCACTTTAAAACCATATTGATTTCACACCCCCTCATTGACATTTCTTTGCTGGAAAAGAAAGTTTAAGTTTGTACTCTGCATAGTGCTCTAGAAATTGTATATGCTCCGATCCATTTTACATATGTGAACTACATATGTAGTTGTGATTCTAAATAACTGTAGGAGGTACTTTACCTCCTGTGAGTCAGTAAGTTCACAACAGTTATAACATCTACTGATGTTTAAAACTAGATCTTGTGTGTGGGGCGGGGAATGATGTAAGTCATTGGGTGAGCTGATCCCTTGAGCTTGAAGGAGCTGGGTATTGTCACGTACATCCTAGGAAGGCTAGTCTGGAGCAGAAAGGTACCAAGGTTCTGGGGTAAACAGAGAAATCCTTGGGTGACAGCATGGACCAGGAATGTTCCATGAAACAAATGATCATGTAAGCTGCAGGTTATAAGGGCTTCTGGGTACATTGGTTTGGGACCTGCTAAAGGAAACTAAGTTAAATGAATGTTTTTAATACTACGATGATCAGAATCCTTAGCAAACAAATGTGTATTATGTATCTCTAAATATACATATAATATACAGTAGTTTCTCAAACCTACCTGAACTTAAACCCTTTTTCAAAAAATATATTTATCAAAACTAGTGTTCTGCAGAAAATAATTTAGGACGTGTTATAAAAAGATGGTGGGGAAGTGGGGAATCTAAGGGAATAACAATAATAACTACTATTTGTACAGTGCCACATGGTTTATAAAGTGCTGCCTTGTTATTATCTCTTTTCATCCTCAGGCCAAACCATTTTATAGGGAAAAATAGCTCAAGGATCTTAAGTGCCTTTCCAAAATATATACAGTGATAAAAATGAAGAGTTTCGTCTTGGCTCTAGGTGTTCTGATTTTAGCTCAAATATCCTTTTCACTGTACTATGCTTTCATGAAGACATCATATCTTTTGTTTCTATTTTTACCAGGAGATGATCCTAAATCATATTTCTCAGTGGTGGGATAGCTGGGACTTTCTGTACCCAACACAAATTCCATGAATTACATGTCCCCAGACTCCATCTCTTCCCTTCCCCATAAACCTTCCCTTTTTATTCTTCCATCTTTGCCAGATGTCCCAGAATCTTAGCAGAAATAAATTATGTACTCAGAGGGGGTAATGAAAGAACTTTAATACAGAAAATTTCTACAAATATCGGAAGAGGAATATGGGAAACCGAAAAGAGAAAGTTAGTCTCCCAAGGCCAGCAATGCTAGGAGCTCTCTCCACAATGCCTGAAAAGCCAAGGAAATGGATAGTTCCTGACGACTGGGGAGAGTGGCTGCTTAGAGAGGGCTTTCCAGCACAAGGAAGCAGCCACATTGGGGTGAGACAGAATGAAAAGAAAAGAAAAGAAAAAAAAATACCCTGATTTCATTCTTTTCCCACTATTTCATCTCCCGATAGCCCCTGAAATTAGCCAAAATCAACAAGAAGCCCAAGGGAAAGAAACCCTATTGATGAAACTCATAGAAGTCCACCTCCCAGGTCACAGAGCAGGGCCATGACGAAGGATATAACCTGAATCTGAAGGAATAAATGGAAGACAGCCAGCACACCAGCAAGTCAAGGTTGTCGAACTCTTAACAGCAGGAAAAGCGTGGGTCTTCGAGATTTAACTGCCACCCCTAAGTTACGTGGGGGAGAAAATCCTTAGGAAAAAAATCTGGGAACCATATTGTTCACTGATTCTAGGGATGATAGTTCTCTGTGGTGAGTATCTTAGTTAAACAACCTCATACTCATAATGAAGGGCAACTCAGAATTCACTTGCCATTTAACTACCAGTAGAAGTAGCAGCCATCAAGGATTAGGTCATGTTTACCTGGTTTCTGTTGCCCACTAGATGCATTTATACCTACTACAAAAGTGCCACTTGAGATTCACGTGAGCCTCAGGCTTCTCCTTTCTCTGAAGGTCTAGTTATACCTTAGGTGAGAGAGTTGTACAGGATCCTAGCATCAATGCAGAGTGACTCCATTTGGTGCCATTTTCTCCAGATTCTATATGTAAGGTCAGGAAGTGACTAAATAATTTTAGGTTTCTGCATTTTTTTATCCCAGCAAAGAGGATTTGATAACCAGCTTCCCGTCACTGCTCTGTGCCCAAATACAGAAGAGAGAAAGAGAAATGATCATCCAATTATGTGATCAAATACTACCTCTTACATATTTGATTTTTTTGGCCAGTCTTACAGAGCTCATATTTTTTGAGCCTCAGAATTAATTAAAGAAAAATCCCTACACGAATATCAAAGGGTTATTAGCAGCCTGTGGATATCTATACAATTCATTTAATTAATCAAAGACTGCTATCTTTCAGACTGTTTGCCATCCCCAAGATCTGTATATCTATCCTCGACAGTTTTGCAAGAAATTCACTCTTTAGCCTTCCCTGGAGATTTCCAGATGTCTAACAACAAGAACCAATAACTTTTGAAATGATCAGTTATTTTCTTCCAGTCAGGTGACCCCACAAATATCTTTAAGAGAATTGCTTGCCTCAAGGAACGTTTCTGTCCATGGTCTAATGCAGACTAAATTCTTGTTTAGGGCCTTGCTAGAGTGTGGTCCTATTTTACTAGTTTTACTCAATATGGGCCCCAGCTTAGGACAGTCTCTACATCAGGGGTAAGCTGAGCCTTCACCAACACTTTATACAGAATAGGATCCTTATCTGTTGTCCCCAACAAATGAGTCAAAGATTACCAAGTCTTTACAGGAGAGGTCTCTTGCTTTTGTTATCCTTTCAAAAAAAGTGCAATGTCTGAAGTACCCCAATGAGGGCCTCTGAATCCCAAAAAAGTTGTCCAGTGCTGGCACTCTTCACTATTCTGAAGGCAAACAATGAAACCCTCTTCACGCCACAGCCAGGGATATTCAGGTTACTGATTTTATAAGCTTGGTTGCCTGGTTTCCCATGGCAACCACCAGTTCTTCCAAGGTTACTGTGGATAACAAGCAGCAAAGTAGGGGGGTGTTAGAAGCAGGCACGCTGAAAAGTGACAGGTGTCAGAAAGAGAAGAGACAGAAGGTACACTAACTGGAAATGCCCAGCAGCCTACGGCCAGTAAGTGTTGGCCACATAGCCCTTAGTACCACAATCATCCCTGAGGGCATCACTATATTTGAGCCATACCAATGGCCCTGAATCATCAGGAAAAGATTAACTTATGTCAAGAATATTCTGTCAAGTAAGGAAAATAAGTTTTCAATACATCTTAGAAATATTTCCATCAAAAATAATTATACATGCACATATACATGATATGTTTAAATTATTAAGCCTTAGTTACCTAAAAATTCATATACAGAAACATTTAGTAATTGACAGTGCTGAATATAAAAGCCTTTGATCTGTGTAAGGTTATTTCTTCTCGGGGATCAAGGGTTGGATGCAGAGAGTTCCCTTCAGTGCTTATTGGCCTGGCTCATATTAATTCTTATTTTTTTTTTTTAATTTTTTTTTCAACGTTTTTTTTTTATTTTTGGGACAGAGAGAGACAGAGCATGAACGGGGGAGGGGCAGAGAGAGAGGGAGACACAGAATCGGAAACAGGCTCCAGGCTCTGAGCCATCAGCCCAGAGCCCGACGCGGGGCTCGAACCCACGGAGCGCGAGATCGTGACCTGGCTGAAGTCGGACGCTCAACCGACTGCGCCACCCAGGCGCCCCTTAATTCTTCTTATTCTAAGACGGAGTGTGAGTGTGCCTGTGTCTTCTCAAATCATGTGAACTGGTAGGAGGAGTGGACCAAAAAGAAGGTATATAAATTTTCGAAACAGTGGAGATTTCAGAATGTAAGCGATGGAAAGAGTAGTGACAAAACAACTGATCTAATAATTGCTTCCTCTGTTTTTCCATTCTTTCTGCTTCCCTCATGGCTCCTTCTGCTCATTTGAATGCCTGCTTTCCTTTCCCAAATCACTATCATTTCCAGAGATAATTGTGCTGCTTAAAAAGAATCTCACCCTTCTCCTTATCAGTCTATGTGTGGCTAAGGGGACTGGTGTTTCTCTCCACCACCACCCCTCTTGCCTTCCTTTCCTAATGTATTTGAAAATTAGAGAGGACGGGGCAGAAGCTGAGGTAACCGTCCTCACAAATTAGGCTCCTTAAACTTCCAACTCGGCAGTAGCTTGAGTAAACAAGAGTGGGGTGCACAGTGTGTTGGGGGGCTGAGTCCAGTGGCAGATCCATGCCTCTATCACAGGGCACGGGCTGCATCGCTTTAAGTGTACATTTTTTTTTTTTAAGTTTATTTATTTGGAGAGAGAGAGAGAGAAAGAGAAAGAGAGAGAGAAAAAGTGTGAGTGGGGGAGGGGCAGAGAGAGGAAGAAAGAGAGGATCCAAAGCAGGTTCCATGCTGCCAGAGCAGAGCCCGACATGGGGTTTGAGCCCACGAACCAGGAAATCATGATCTGAGCCAAAATCAAAAGTCAGATGCTCAACTGACTGAGCCACCCAGGCACCCCTAAGTGCGCTTTTAATTCTTAACTCTGGAGCTTAATTACTTTAAGAAATTCAGGAAGTAAATCGAAACATGGAAAATTGGTAAAAAATAACAGTAGTTCCTTAAAATAAAGAATAATGACCCGTGTTTCCAAACAACATTATATCAGAGATACTAGTCAATGCAAAATAAAGAGAAGCATAGAAGGATCAGGATGGAAGAAAGAGGGCTATTATTATTTTTTTTCAAATGATGTGACAATCTAAAAAGAAAACCAAAAATAATTTACAGGTAAATTTATTAAACTTAATAAAAAGTTCATTAGTGTTGGCTGATATAAGATCAATGGCCAAAAGTCAAGTTAGACCATGTGACTTATAGATGGGGGAATGAGCCCATTTCTAAAGGGAACATCAAATAGAAATTTCCTAAGAAAACTGATTTTCAAAATATGTAAAAGACTTTGTGGAAATTATAACAGTGTATAACTAAAAGGCATTAAAGAAGGCCTAAATAAATGAAGAGAACTATATTGCTCACAATAGAAGACTTAGGTTACTTTTCCTTAAAATACAATTCTACTTTTAAAAAAATCTCAACAGAAGTATTTTCATGGAGTTGGACAAGCTTATTATAAAATTAATATACATGCAAAGAGCCAAGAATTACTAAGGCGTCTCTAAAAACACAAGAACCAGGCAAAAGACTTTTCCCAACAGGTATCGAGGATTAGTTGAAAACGACTGAAATTAATGGGTGCTTGAGTGGTTCAGTCGGTTAAGTGTCTGGGGTTTAGGTCGTGATCTCGCCATTCGTGAGTTTGAGCCCTGTGTTGGGCTCTATGCTGGCAGCTCAGAGCCTGGAGACTGCTTGGGATTCTGTGTGTGTCTCTCTCTGCTCCTCACCCACTCACATTCTGTCTCTCTCTGTCTCTCAAAAATTAATAAATGTTGAAAAAAAACCTACTGGAATTATAATAGTGTAGGATTAATAGAAGCTTAAGCAAATGGACCACCAAAACAGAATGGATAATCTGGAAGATCTATGCATGAAAAGAAATCTGATATATAAGAGTTGATGTTGTAGATGGCAAAATGATGGTCTTTAGTGTTTGTGAATTGTGTGTGTGTGTGTGTGTGTGTGTGTATACACACACACACACACACACACATATATATATATACGTATAAATATATAATGTTTATTTATTTATTGAGAGAATGTGTGCAAGCACGAGAGCAGGGGAGTGGCAGAGAGAGAGGGAGAGAGAATCCCAAGCAGGTTCCACACTCAGCACAGAGCCTGATGCAAGGCTCAATCTCACAACAGTGAGATCATGACCTGAGCTGAAATCAAGAGCCAGATGCCTAGCTGACTGAGTCACCCAGATGCCCCAGTTTTTAAAATGTTTATTTATTCATTTTGAGAAGGGGGAGGGGCAGAGAGAGAGAGAGAATTCTAAGCAGGCTCCAAGCTGTCAGTGCAGAGCCCTACATGGGACTTGATCTCACGAACTGTGAGATCATGACCTGAGCCAAGATCAAGAGACTGACGCTTAACCAACTGAGCCACCCAGGCACCCTGTGAATTGTATATTTTTAAGGAGAAAAACATACCTCCTTTCCTCATATCATATAGAAAAATTACTTCCAGGTGGATTAAAAATTTAGTTGTAAAAATAAAAGACATGTAATGAGGGAGAAGCACATACATGCTTCAAAAGGAATTATTTGTTTATTAAACTGTGATGTGAGTACAGAAATATATATTTTCATGTCTTTCCTTAAATAGTATGTGTGTATATATGTGTACATCATATATACATGTGCATGAATATATAAACAAACATTATCTGTAATTTTTACATGATGTAATTCATAATAAAAGTAAAAGATTATATAGGTAGAACTATTAACGTTTATATATTTAAATTTCCTGATTATTTTCTATACCGAAGATTCTCTTGTAGAAATAATACTTCTATATTGTTTACTTCACAACTCTATTTTCCTAGAAAACGTTACATATGAGTGTTACAGAATTTCAACATTTCTAAGCTTGCATAAGTGAAGCTGAAGGTTAGAAGCATACTTTCTGAGTTCATTCATTCATTCATTCATATTGAAACAGCTTGCTAAGCTTACATTAAGTGACAGGAAAGTGGATGAGCCCTGTTCACTTGAGTCTTTTTTTTTCTAATTTGTTTTTCACATTTATTTATTTTTGAGAGACAGAGCGGGAGCAGGGGAGGGGCAGAGAGAGAGGGAGACACAGAGCCTGCAGCAGGCTCCAGGCTCTGAGCTATCAGCACCTGACGCGGGGATCGAACCCACGAACCGAGAGATCATGACCTGGGCTGAAGTGGGACGCTAAGTTCTATTTTTCTAGGGATACATCCATTTAACTGTCCACATTTATTGGCCTAATGTTGTTCACAACATCATCTTACTATCCCGTGAAGGTCATGGTGTGATAGTTCATTTCTTCTTAGCACTAAATAAGTTTCCATTGTATGGATATATAGCAGTATTGATTTGCAACTCCTTTGGATAAATACCAAGAAGTATGATTGCTCATTCTTACACATCGCCTGACCTAGGCTCCTTTACCCTCCAGCTTCTGGCTAGATTTAGCCAATGGAAGGTTGGGTGGTGGGAGGTGAGAATACTGGTCACCTTTTTGTTCCCTCACTGACTTGTCAAGGTTTTGGTAGCAAGCGTTTTCCTGCAGGCTTGCAATACTTGTGAGATGAGTTTTTGTAGCTCCAGCTCTCGCCACATTTTGACCCAACTGGGCCCACCTTTGCCATTTCAGGATGAAGGGCGCTAACAGCTTTCCATTCTTCCTCTTCCTGGGCGCCTTGCCATCCCTCCCTGATCCTCTTATGCCTCCTCTCTTCAGTTAAACCTTGTGAGTGCGCCCCCTACCTACCACTCGTAGGAAGTACTAGAAGGAAGAACAGGAAGATGTGCGTCTGATGCCTCTGAAGCACTTCTAATTATCTCGGCCTCACCTGTTTCTCATATCCTCAACACTTCTTATGGCACAGAAAGTGTCACAGGCGACAGATTCCACATGGGCCCATGTGGTTCTATCTTCTGAAGTCTCCAGACGCCTGCCTGGGTCTCTTGCCACTTCCGGGAATCAGTGAAATTCCACAAGGCACGCCTAAGGCCTGGCTTTCTGCCAAGGGGGTGCCGTGGCATAATCTAGAAACGCAGAGGACCAACTCCTCTCTGAAGTAAACACTGCCCAAAGAGGGAGAGAGAGGAGAGAGAGGGGGAGAAGACAGGGCAGAAGCGCCCATCTTCTTTTACTCTTCGATGCATGATTTCTACGTCCAGCCAGTATAAAGATGTTGGCTGTGGCTCAGCAGATGCTGTTGTGCCACTGTCGTGAAGCAACGAAGGACTGGCCAGCACAGGAATGCGTCCCCTGTGTCCACTTCCCATCCTTCCATGCTTCACTTTCTTTTATTCTAACAGTTATGGCCTTGGCCTGGCACCTCCCAAATACAGCATTACCACCCGGGTTAGACTTGGTTTTCAAAGACCCAGGTAATACATTGAAAAATAACAGGGAGACATCTTTAGATACCATGGCTCAGGTAGATCTCCTTGAGGAACTTGTGTGTAAACTAAAGTCTGGGGACGCCTGGGTGGCTCAGTCGGTTGAGGGTCTGACTTCAGCTCAGGTCATGATCTCATGGTTCGTGAGTTTGAGTCCCGCATCGGGCTCTGGGCTGACAGCTCAGGGCCTGGAGCCTGCTTCGGATGCTGTGTCTCCATATCTCTTTGCCCCTCTCCCGCTTGAGCTTATCTCCCTGTCTCTCAAAAATAAAAAATAAAATAAAGTAAAACGTAAACTGAAGTCTGAAGGATGGGAAGCAAGCCATATAAAGAGTATTTTTGTCAAAGAGCACTGACCATGGATTCAAAGCATAGGTTCGGGAAAGAGGAATTGCCACAAGACCAATGTGAATGAAGCATGGTGAGGAAGAGGGAGAGAAGTGTGAGATTGAAGAAGCTGGCAAAGGTGTTGAGGCCAGAGAAAAGATTTGAGATTTAGTCTAAGTGCATTAGGTAAAATAAAAAGTCATTAGACAAGTTGAAGAAGAAAAGAGCCATAAAATGATTTGTATTATATAATTTTTTTGTAATTATGTTAATGTTTACTTATTTGAGAGAGAGAGAGAGAGAGAGAGAGAGAGAGAGAGAGAGCATGAGCAGGGGAGGGGCAGAGAGAGAGGGAGACACAGAATCCAAAGCAGGCTCCAGGCCCTGAGCTGTCAGCACAGAGCCTGACACAGGGCTCGAACTCATGAACGGCGAGATCATGACCTGAGCCAAAATCGGGACACTTAACCAACTGAGCCACCCAAGTGCCCCAAACTGATTGGTTTTTTTTAAAACCTCATTCTGGCTACTATGTAGAAATGGCCGATAATGGCACATGTGCTGAACTGAAATTGGTTGGAAGTACAAAAGTTGTGGTGAACTTGAACTGCATGGTGGAGATAACGGACAGAGTGGAGAGATACAAAATACATTCTGGAGGAAAAAAGAAGATTGCCAGATTATAAATTGGATATGGAGGCTAAGAGAAATAGTGACACCGGGGCTTTTGAATTAGTACATCTATCGATGATGATGGGCTACTTACTGAAAGAGGGGCATTTGGGGGAAGTCCAGTTAGGGGGAAATAAAGGGCTCCATAGACTGACGTGTTGAATTGGAGGTGCTGCTGCTATGGCAAAATAGAGATATCAAGCTGAAGTTAGAAGCACAGTGTTGCAGAGCAATATCATTGGTAGGCAGCCTCATAAAGCTGGCATTTACGATTACGGGAAAAAATAGATCACCTAGGAAGAAATGACGGAAAAGGAATGAAGGCCTAAGCCAGGTCTTGAACAGGAGGAGACCGTAATAAAAGAGACTACAAAATCGCTGTCAGGAAGGCAGCGAGAAGGTGAGCTGTCACCATGAATGAGAGGAGAATATTTCAAACAGGGAATGGTCAACAGAGTTGGGTGCTGTTGCACTGCTGAGTCAGATGAGGACACAGAGTTGGCTGTTTGATGTGACACCACGGAGATCATGGACGACTCAAAGCCTCGATGACTGAAAGATTTAATGGGGTGATAAGACTAAAAGGCAGAGTAGAGGAAGCCAAGAGAAAAAGCAACACCAAAGTATCGCTTCCCATGCAACACATTGGGAAAAATTGAACAAACCAACCAACCCACCAAGCACTGTTGAACATGTAAGGAACCAGGAATGTGCAAACACTTCAGGTGACTTTGGAAATTAGGAAAATAAATACTTTTAGAATCAATTTATCAGTATTAAAAAAAAAAAAGATGATGACTATCTTTAAGACACAACTAGTTTATTTCTTAGTATTAGCGCTGTGAAAACTCATTTATAGGCACAGGGTGATGTCTGCAAGGGTGCTCATTGAAACCCGGCAGTAAGAGACTTAGGGGAGATAGTCTAACTGTCCATCCTGCAGGAACGAATCCAAGGAATTTATTCAAATGATGCTATAACATGTACCATAAGGGAAATAGAGGAAATTAACCTACTTCAGCACGGATAAATTTCGAAACAGAATTTTGAGTGAAAAGGAGTTTCCAAATAATTGCAAAGTGTGATGCCGTGTGTCTATTTTTTTAAAAACACGGTCCAGTATTTAAAAATTTGTGGGTAGGTATGTATATAAAAAAACTTAAATTAGGGGCGCCTGGGTGGCGCAGTCGGTTAGGCGTCCGACTTCAGCCAGGTCACGATCTCGCGGTCCGGGAGTTCGAGCCCCGCGTCGGGCTCCGGGCTGATGGCTCAGAGCCTGGAGCCTGTTTCCGATTCTGTGTCTCCCTCTCTCCCTGCCCCTCCCCCGTTCATGCTCTGTCTCTCTCTGTCCCAAAAATAAATAAAACGTTGAAAAAAAAATTAAAAAAAAAAAAACTTAAATTAAAAAACGGCCATGGGGTGGATACAGATCAAGTATCATTTATATAATGCCAACATTTTTGTTTGCACTTCTAACCTCTCCCATCAATGGTAGTCTCATATGCCCATGCAACTGTCTACTCTCCTGTGGAGCCCAATCCTCAGTATCCAACCATTCATCTCAGTACCCAGCCACACCATGAACCCAGGTTCTTCCGCCCCAGATCTAGATTTTATTCAAACTTTGTTTCTCCCTCTTGTAGCCCTACATGCACACCATCAACAAGTCATTTTTTAAAATAGGGTCATTTATTTATTTTTTATTTATTTATTTAAATTCAAGCTAGTTAACCTACAGTGAAATATCAGTTTCAGGAGTAGAGCCCGATGATTTCATCACTTACATAAAACACCCAATGCTCATCCTAACAAGTGCCCTCCTTGAAAAAAAAATTAATGCTAATTTATTTTTGAGAGAGAGAGAGAGACAGCATGAATGGTGGATGGGCAGAGAGAGAGGGAGACACAGAATCAGAAGCTGGCTCTAGGCTCTGAGCTGCCAGCACAGAGCCCAACATGGGGCTTGAACTCACAATTTATGAGATCACGACCTGAGCTGAAGTCAGACGCCCAACCAACTGAGCCACCCAGGTGCCCCAACAACCAGTGCCCTCCTTAATGCTCATCACCATGGAGCCCATTCTCCCACCCACCTCCCCTCCAGCAATCCCCAGTTTACTCTCTGCATTTGAGACTCTCTTCTGGTTTGCCCCCTCTCTGTTTTTGTCTTATTTTTCCTCCCTTTCCCCTATGTTCATCTGTTGTGTTTCTTAAATTCCACAGATGAGTGAAATCATATATTTTTCTTTCTCTGACTTATTTTGCTTAGCATAATACACTCTAGTTCTATCTACAGTGTTGCAAATGTCAATATTTCATTCTTTTTGATTGCTAATTTTGCAATGTATATATATATATATGTATGTGTATATATATATATATATATATATATATATACAACACCTTCTTTATTCATTCCTCAGTTGATGGACATTGGGGCTCTTTCCATAAATTGGTTATTATTGATAGTGCTGCTATAGACATTAGTGTGCATGTGCCTCTTTGAATCAGCATTTTTGAAAGTCATTTTGATTTTGGCTTACAAAAATATCTCACATCTGACCATTTCCCACCACTTCAACTACTACCATGATAGTCCAAGCCGCCAGTGTGTCTTCCCTATTTTGTTGCGGCAGATACAAATGGAGATTCTCTCTCTCTCTCACTCTCTCTCTATAGTTCAACACTGGCCTTGCTATCTTTTAAGATCTGAACCACATCAGGCCACTATCTGATTCAAATTCATTCTTGAGATAAAATACAGATTCCTCTTTATGACTTCCATGAGGTCAAGGCCATTTTTATATGTCATGTAATCTAAAATATAGGTTTGTTGGGGTGCACCCAGGTGGCTCAGTCAGTTAAGTGTCCTACTCTTGATTTCAGCTCAAGTCATGGTCTCACAGTTCCTGAGATCGAGCCCCACCTTGGGCTCTGCACTGACAGCATGTAGCCTGCTTAGGATTCTCTCTCTCCCTCTCTCTCTGCCCACTCCCCACTCGTGTGTATGCACTCTCACTCTCTCAAAGATAAGTAAATAAAAAAATTCAAAGGATTTACAGGTTTGTTGGATGAATAAGTGAATGGGGGAAATCGCTGAAGGAATAAGACACTTGTAGTGGTGAAAGCTGATGGGCACAGGTGGAGAAAATAGCTGTTAATGGGAGGCAGAAAAGTTTTCTAGTATAATGAGAGAGGATGGAGGGGAGGATTGACGGTTTGGTGGAAGGAAGATTAAAGGACTCCCTTCTCGCTGGTCTTTATTACCTCAGTGAAATCTTACGAAAGGTCAGCATCTGATAGAATGTGTGGACTGTGAGAGAAGTATGAGGAAAGGACAGATTTCCAGGACATGTTTAGCGCCCACTACACTTCTGCAATTATAAATTTACAGCGAATCTAGCTTGCATATAATGATTATATCTAACGGTGGATCCTGAAATCTAAGGTGGGCAAGGATGAAATGAACATAGTGGGAAGGTGAGACATAGCGAGAAATTGGTAGTGCTAACGTACTAAAGACTTGGATGTGAGGGGAATTGTAGCAGAGGAAGGCCTGGGGTAACTGAGCTGAAAAAAGATGAAGAGCTGAGAAAGGAATGCTTGAGGTAGATATTTCGGAGGTGGCACATCAAAAGCCAAGACACGGGGTAATTGAAGAAGAATGTAGAGAACGTTATTGGAAAAGAAAGGAGCAGAAAATTAAATCATATTAAAAGAACAATTATAGATAGTAGGTACTCCAGGGGAGAAAAAAATCTACAGGAATACAGAGGACAGTAGGAGGAAATAACCAGGAAGGGGGTTGATATCATTAATACACAGGGCTTGGTTTGGTCTAGAAGGAAATGCGGAAGAGGGACGTCTAGAAATGTTATACATGGGTGATACTCACCCTACTTCCTGCCAGGAAGGAATGGAATTTAGTAGATCTCTTTTCTGAGGGGGGGGGGCAAAATAATAATGATAATAATAATAATATCCTCTGTTTTTGTTAAAAAAATTCAAAATGCCCGAGTCTTTGGTATTCTCTACTGCATGACTCTGGGAGAGTCATTTAACATGCCTTGTTTTGAATTTCCAACCTATGCCGTAAGCTGCATTAACTAGATGATCTTTAAGCATTTACCTAGAATTAGGATTCTATTTCTTTATATTCATCATATTTACCACATTGCCTTCTGTATTTTACCAGTTTTCAATTATTTTGGAATTATACTTGCTATTTGCTAAAAATGAACTTTAAGTAACCAGGATACATGCAGTTTTCTTCTGCTTCCCAAAGACAAAATTGGTGGAAATACAGTAATCTATATAGATAACACTTGGTTAGTCACACAAATGAAGCTTGGCTTCATTCCTGATAATTTGAACATCAGATAATGAAAAAGCCATTTATATTTGGATTTGAACCACTCTATGATGTTATTTTGTGAGTGTACTTTCTTAATTACAACGTTAACTAAACAAACTTTGCATTCTCCAGGGAATTATCAGCGAGGAGGCATGGGGATGAAGAGTTCTGGATTTATGCTACTGGGAAGAGAAAGACCAGGCTAAGATGTCCAAAGATCACCAGCAAACAAGTCCACTGAATAATGGAGAGTTAACTAAAGAAGCTTAGCTCTGTTTGACCATTCCCACATTTAAATGACCTAAAGTGCAAATGTTCTAGCACAGTGCCTGGCACAAAACAACTCAATAAATATTGATTTCCGTCTTTCTTCCTTTGATCATTATAGAGGGTCTTTTTTTTTTCTTTTTTTAACTTATATGAAGGTCATTTCTTATCTTCCTCTCTATTGATTTCAATCCTTAGAGAATTAAGAGATCACAAATACAAACGAAACAGTGGTGAGGCCTTGTTCTATGGCACAGCCTAATGTGACAATGAGAATGTTTCCCCTTTGTATAAGGGTATTGTTAGGAAATGTATGCACTCAGACTAGCATCAAAACTATTTATTTAGTAGATATGGGGTAGATTGTCCTTTTCGTTACTCAAATAGGACATATGGCACCATGACAGTGATTATTATAAGCAGCTGGTCTTAAGATGGACAGTTTGAACATAATACAATAAACCTTAACAAATGGGATTTTACCAGTCTCCAGGTATTTTCCCTGCTGTGTGAGATCTTCTGTGTTAAATCTCTTTGTTCAGCTCAGACAGGTCGTTTGTCAAATTCCTTCTCATTATTAAAAAATGTATTCGATAGCGTTTAATGAGTACATATGGGTTCAGAAATGATCACAAATCAAAATTTCAAAAGTCATATTTTTATCTGCACTCCCCAAGACTATGAATATGTAGCAGGCCCTTAATGTGGACTATTCTTAATGCTGAAACAGGAGCTGATCCCTATAATAGTCACTGAGTTTTTACAGCCTTCAATTTTCAGGTACAGAAATGACAAAACCCAAAGAGATGAAGTCAGCGTCAGGGAAAGAAGCCACAACAAGAGTGGGGCTTCCAATTCCAAGTTCAAGTCTCAATTTAAGCATTCTTCCATTTGGTGACTTTGCAATATTAATGTTTGCCACTTCATTCTTGTATTTAGAAACCAGTTTACAGAGCGCCTTGCGAACAAAATACGTTTTGTAAATGGTATCGGTGTTACTGGTAATTGTTTTACTAAGTGTGATTTTATTCGTCTAGTTTTACAGACTACCTGGAACCTTGTTTGGAAGCACTGCTTCTTGTTTTTGCACAGTCAAAACAGTGCATCACAAAATCAAGGGGGCAGGGAAACTTTTCAATGCCATGCAGAGAGGCCTGCCAGCTGTTACCTAAACTGAGAATATTCCTGTTAATAATGCTTGCTATTTACCATGGCAGAACATCTCACAGGGCTAAGAACTATGGCAATCCACCAAAGCCTCTCTTATTTGGGCCAGGTTCTAATCCAAGAAGACCTTTAAAATGTGGTTCACAAAAGTACAAAAATTGCCTGGGACAGTGGACGCAGCGGCCACCCGCAGCTGGACAGAGACGAGGAAGGAGAGTGTGCCCTGCTTTCAGGCCAAGAACACTCACCTGGGCCTGGCCCACCAACACCTGCTCCCACCACTTTCTATGCTTTCACCTTCTGCTGACCTAATGCGGGACATTAGGTGGGCATTTCAGGAGCCGTGGAAGGTGATAGAGCCCTGAGATGGGCAACAGCCCGGCTCCTCAAGCCACTGCTTGAATGAGAGCTACTTGTTTTGAAGTTTATGTGAGCAAAGACACACTTCTTGAGTGAGTGTGTGTGGGTGTGTGTGTGTGGGTGTTGTAGTGTACATTCACATAATATTGGACAAGCCAGGCAGAGACACAGTCTCAACAAAAACCTCACCCCCAGCACAGGGACCCATAATCAAGAGAGATCTCACAAGTCCAAAGCTTCTTCCTGAAGAGTGAAAAAAGCTTGTGTCCCACCCACATCGGGCATCCGACCTTTGGAGCCTACAATGGTGAGTAGAGCCCCCAGAATATTGGCTTTGGTCCCAAAGACTCGAAGCGCGGTCTGGAACTGAGTTGTTTCTTAAAGGGCTTGATTGTTTTTTCTTTTAAAGGTTCCTCATCCTGGGGACTAGCACGAAAGCTGCAGTTTGTAAAGCGCCTGGACCATATGTGAAGGAAATTCATTTGCTAATCTTCAAGTGTCTGTCAGAGAGGCAGAGGCCTGCTGGGAAATTTCTCTACAGGAAATTCGGCATTGGCAGGTACCATTTTTATACTCTCCTTCTACCTTGATGACTCCAGTGAACATGCCCTGACCCTGTGCTCTCCTGCTATCCCACTAAAGCATGTGGGGGTGTCCCTGCTCTGCACTCCCCTGTTGCTTCACTAAAGACAGTAGATGTACACAGTACATAGAGGAGATGCTCCTTGATTACCTGGTTCTGGTGGCCAGGGTATTGCACTCCTGGGACCCATGGGACTAACAATCAGAGACAGTTGTTGGTAGGCTGATACCCCCAGGGCACCACACAGACAGCACGCTAACACATACATCCAATCCTTCTGTGAAAAATACTTGTTAACTTGTCCTGGGGTTTGAGTCTGAGAGGAAGACTTCAAGTTTGCCACACATCTACAGGCTACATTGCTGTTTGCAGGGAACATAGGCTGGGGGACGTCATCTTTGTGCTCTCATTCAGCCCCACCACACTTCACCAGGACCTCCCAGAAAGGAGCTTAGATGTTTAAACAGAGCCCCCAATTTTTGTACCTATTGCCCAGGAGATGCCGTCACATTGCCTGTTCTGGAAGCCAGCAGGGTTTACAATTGCCATCCCACAAGACTATATATATATTTTCATACTTTAAAAGTTGCTGCTGAAGGATCTGGCTTCCAATCAGCTTGAAAATAGATGCTAAGTAAGATACTTTTCTTTGGAACAAGAAAAGTTCCAAAGTTTCTTTGGACAGGTCTTGGCATGCTCTCAAATACCTGGGATCAATTAAGATAAGTCAGACTGCTGGGGCGCCTGGGTGGCTCAGGTGGTTGAGCGTCTGACTGGGGCTCAGGTCATGATCTCGGGGTTGGTGGGTTCGAGCCCTGCAACCGTCTCCGGGCTGACTGCTCAGAGCCTGGAGCCTGCTTCGGATTTTGCATCTCCCTCTCTCTCTGCCCCTCCCCTGCTCACGCTCTGTCTTTTTCTCAAAAATAAATAAACATAAAACATTTAAAAAATAAAGTTAGACTACTAAGAAAATCACAGAGATTCAAGAGACAACCAAGAACTAGGGCAAGGTTGAAAGATAGGGTTCATCTACACAAGACCACTCCTTCAAGACTGAGGGAGGTAGCTGTTTCACCTAATCTATAGAAACAAACACAGAATCAAGCAAAATGAGGAAACAGAGGAATATGTGTGAAAGGACAACATAAAACTTCAGGGGGAAGATCTTAGTAAAAGGAAGATAAATAATTTACCTGATAAAGGGTTCCAAGTATGGTCCTAAAGATGCTCACTGAACTTGGAAAAAGAATGCATGAACACTGAGAGAACTTCAGGAAAGAGACAGAAAATATAACAAAGTACGAAACAGGGGCCACAGAGCAGAAGAAAACAACTGAACTAAAAAATAAAGGGTTCAACAGCAGACTAGATAAAGCAGAAGAAAGGAACAGTGATTTAGAGGAAAACACAGTGACACTTCCCCAAACAGAGCAGCAAAAAGAAAACAAAGCAAAAAAAAAAAAATTAAGTTTACTTTATTTATTTATTTATTTATTTATTTATTTATTTACTTTATTTTGAGAAGGAGAGCATGAGTGAGGGAGGAGCAGAGAGAGGGAGAACGAGAGAGAATCCCAAGCAGGCTCCAAGCTGTCAGCACAGAACCCCATGCAGGGCTCAAACTCACGAACTGTGAATCATGACCTGAGTCAAAATTAAGAGTCAGACACTTAACCGTGTGAACCAACCAGATGCCCCCAAAATAAAACATTTTTACAAAGTCATAGCTTGAGGGACCTGTGTGACGCCATCCAGTGGAATAACATTTGCATTATTAGGGATCCCAGAAGGAAAACAGACAGAGAAAAGTGCAGGAAGTTTATCTGAAAAGATAATGACTGAAAACATTTCTTAAGCTGGGGAAGGAAACAGACAAGCACATCCAGGAAGTCTGGAAAGTTCTAAATAAATGAGTCCAAAGAGAGCTATACCATGACACATTACAATTAAAATGTCAAAATTAAAGATACAGAATCTTAAAAGAAGCAAGAAAAAAACAACTTGTCATGTACAAGGGAAGTCCCACAAGACTATCAGCAGATTTTTCAGCAAGAATTTTGTAGACCAGGGGCACCTGGGTGGCGCAGTCGGTTGAGCGTCTGACTTCAGCCAGGTCACGATCTCGCGGTCCGTGAGTTCGAGCCCCGCGTCGGGCTCTGGGCTGATGGCTCAGAGCCTGGAGCCTGTTTCCGATTCTGTGTCTCCCTCTCTCTCTGGCCCTCCCCCGTTCATGCTCTGTCTCTCTCTGTCCCAAAAATAAATAAACGTTGAAAAAAAAATTAAAAAAAGAATTTTGTAGACCAGAATGGAAAGGCATAATATATCAAAAATGCTGAAATAAAGAAAGGGAAAAAAAAATTTCAACCAAGAATATTTTACCTGGCAAGGTATCAATCAGAATTGAAAGAGAGATAGTTTTCCAGATAAGCAAATGCTAAAGGGGTTCATCACCACCCAACTGGCCTTACAAAAAAAAAGTTAAAGGAATTTCCTCAAGCTGAAAAGAAAGGGCACTAATTAGTAACAAAAAAATATGAAAGTATAAATCTCACTGGTAAAGGTAAAGATACAGTAAAGGTATGGCTTATACTTATAAAGCTACTATGAAAGTTAAAAGTGGAAAGTAGTATAAGTAACCGTAACCATAATAACGGTTAAGGAATACACAAAATAAAAAGATGTCAAATGTCACATCAAAAACATAAAACATAGAGGGGATGGGCTAAAAATACACAGTTTTAGAATATGTTTAAACACCAGCTGTTATCAATTTACTGTAGACTGTCACATATATAGGATGATATATGTGAGACTCATGGTAACCGCAAATCAAAACCCTATAGAAGATACAGAAGAGATAATAAGAAAGGAATCTAAGCATAACAGTAACGGAGGTCATCAAATCACAAGGGAAATAGAACAAGCAATTCTAAAATTGTATGAAATTCCCAAAGACCCCAAATAGCCAAAGCAATCCTGATAAAGAAGAACAAATCTAGAGGTATCATGCTTCCTGATTTCAAACTATATTCTAAAGCTACAGTAATCAAAACAGTATGGTTTCAGCATAAAAAAAAAGACACACATAGGTCAGAAGAATAGAATAAAAAGTCCAGAAATGCATGCATATATAGTCAAATAATTTATAACAAAAAGATAAGAATATACAATGGGCCTAGGGCAGTCTCCTTTATCAATGGTGCTAGGAAAACTGGACAGCCACACGCAAAAGAATAAAACTAGATCACTATTTTACACCACACACAAAAATTAACTCAGACTTGAGTTAATTAGGACTTGAATATAAGAAATGAAACCATAAAACTCTGAAAAGAAAAGTAGGCAGGAAGCTCTTTTTTTTTAATTTTTTTTTAACGTTTTATTTATTTTTGAGACAGAGAGAGACAGAGCATGAATGGGGGAGGGGCAGAGAGAGGGGGGGACACAGAATCAGAAGCAGCCTCCAGGCTCTGAGCCATCAGCCCAGAGCCCGACACAGGGCTCAAACTCACGGACCGCGAGATCATGACATGAGCCGAAGTCGGACGCCCAACCCACTGAGCCACCCAGGCGCCCCGAGAAGCTCTTTGACCTCAATCTTGCCAATAACCTTTTGGATCTAACTCTAAAAGCAAAGACAACAAAAGCAACTATATACAAATGGGACTACATCAAACCAAAAAGCTTCTGCACAGCAAAGGAAAGGGCTACCGACCGAATGAGAGAATATATTTTCAAATAATATATCCAATAAGACGTTAATATCCAATATATATAAAGAACTCATACAACTCAATAGTAAAAAGAAAAAATCCAATTAAACAAATGAATATACATTTCTCTAAAGACATACAGATGGCAAACAGATACATGAAAAAATACTCAACACTGCTAATCATCAGGGAAATGCAAATCAAAACCACAAAGAGATATCATCTCATACCTGTCAGAATGGCTAGTATCAAAAGATAGGAGACAAAAGGTTTCCTATTCTATCAAAAGATAGAATAACAAATGTTGGTGAGAATATGGGGAAAAAAGGAACCCTCGTGCACTGTTGGTGGAAATGCAAACTGTGTAGCCACTCTGGAAAACAGGATGGAGTTTCCTCAAAGAGTTAAAAATAGACCTACCCTATGATCCAGCAATCACACTACTGGGTATTTAGCCAAAAAATACAAAAACATTAATTCAATGGGATACATGCCTCCCTATGTTCATAGCAGCATTATTTACAATAGTCAAAATATGGAAGCAGCCCAAGTGTCCATCAATTGAGGAATGGATAAAGATGTGGTATACACATACAGTAGAATATTATTTATCCATAAAAGGAATGAAGTCTTGCCATTCGCAACAACATGGATAGAGGTAGAGAGTGTAATGCCCAGGGAAATAAGTCAGACAGAAAAAGACAAATACCATATGATTTTACCCATATGTGGAATTTCAGAAACAAATGAGCAAATAAAAAGAGAGACAGAAGCCAAGAAACAGACTCTTAACTCTCTTAACTATTGAGAACAAACGTGGTTACCAGAGGGGAGCTGGGTGGGGAGACAGTTGAAATAGGTGATGGGGATTAAGGAATGCGCTTGTCTTAATGGGCACTGGGTGTTGTATGGAAATGTTGAATCACTATTTTGTACATTTGAAACTAATATAACATTGCATGGTTTGGGGGAGGTTTTTTTTTTTTTTTTTTTAAGAGAGAGAAAGAGGGTGAGTGGGGCAGGTGCAGAAGGAAGGAGGAAGAGAGAGAGAGAGAGAGAGAGAGAGAGAGAGAGAGAGAGAGAATCTTAAGCAGGCTCCATGCCCAGTAAGGAGCCTGACAAGAGGCTCGATCTCACAACCTTGAAATCATGACCTAAATCAATCCATTGTTTAACCTACTGTTTAACCACGCATCCCTGTATGTTCATTATACTGACATTTAAAGAAAAGTTCACTGTCAACAATTTCTCAAAGTCTACTTACAAAATAATTTTATAAATATTTAGGTATCATGGGTCATTAATGACTTAAATGACACACATAATGTGATTTGAGCCCTAAAATTTGAATCGCTATCACTGTTCTAAAATATTTTGATACTCTCTGTGTCCATATTAACATCACATACCTAGGAACTGGAAGAAGGTGACCAAAAGGTAAAAACTTCCAGTTATAAGATAAATAAATACTAGGGATATCATGGATGGCATAATGATTGCCATATGATATATCCGAAAGCTGTGAAGAGAGTAGATCCTAAGAGTTCTCATCACAAGAAAACCGCATTTTCTCTTTACTTTTTACTATGAGATGATGCATGTGAATGGACTGAACTTCGGGTGGCAATCATTCCACAGTATGTGTAAGAAAAGTCATTATGCAGCACTTACACAGTGCTGTATGTCAATTAATTGTATCTCAATAAGACCAGAAGAAAAATAGATACCATTTATATGTGTGAAATATATGTATCATAGAGAATTAAGATTGCATATCATCTAATATATATACATATACACATATATATTATATATAATATGTATAATAATACACAATACACAATGTCCTAACATTATGTTATATACATAATCATAAGTACAGCTAATATGAGAACTAGACTAGAACACACACAGCTCATGTGATAATATTACGTTACATAGGTAATCAAAGAGCAGCTGATTTGAGAACTATATCAGGATCAAACTTCTAGAATTACAGTCCAAGGTCAGGGTGAAACAGCAGTCAAGCCGCCTTGATGTTGAGTACTGAGCACCTACCCAGCTCTCTTCCATCTCTCGGTAAGGACAGAATTGGTCCCAGATGTCAGGATGACACTGTAGCCTGCATATGGAGATCAAGTGGCTTTAATAGTGTAGAAAGGGGCATTGTGGGGACAAGGAGTATGGCAGGCACTGACAGTCTTCTTTCAAGTGACTTCTTTGTAATCATTTGCAGGTGGCAACTAAAGGCAGATTCGGCCCAAGGCTCTTTACCCAGCTACTTCCAGCCCCTGTCAAGCTCGGGCGGCACCACGGGCTACCTCCAGCCCTATAGACTTTGTCACTAAGACCCTGTTACAACCAGGTACACGCTGGCTTGTTCGGGCCACGCTCACCTCTGTGACTCTTCTGTGTTAAACAGCAGGTCAGCTAACTTCATAATCCTTCACTGGATTTTTCTTCCCAGCTTCCGTCTTCAAGAAGATTATAGTCCTGTGATATCTTTCTTCTTCCCTCTATTTACCACGGGGCCATGTCTAAATGTGATTAGGGGTACCCCGTGCCGGTGTCTGTGCCTGGAGTCACAAACTGCTAAGAGGTAGATCCGAGGGATGCTCTACAATTTTTCCTTTCCATTTTGCTTTCTTATTGCTCTCCGCAGCTCAAGCGCGGAAGTTAAAACCAATTTATTGCTTTCGCAGACGGACGCTGCAGCCGTTACATTGGGGGTTAAGTGGTTTTCACTCTTCCAAAATGGTTAAGATAGCTGTGTTATTGGGTTACTTCAGCTCCCTGTGGTCTACATCCTGTTGCCGACTAAGGTCACAGAGATTTTGGAAGCAGAGTGATGAAGCCTTGGGGGTGATGGTTTTACTGAAGCAGCGTGAGCGAATCATCAGTGATGAAAAACCTGCGAGTCCTGATCTCTCTCTGGATTCCTGGAGCTCAAACTGGGATTAGGAGCCCAAGGCAGGCTTTTCTTTCCCACTGGAAGTGTGGCTTCTATTCTTGGGTTCGCATCCCAAGGCACAGAGATCGGGGCAGCTAAGGGTCCTCCAGAATGCTCTAGCATGATTGAGCCTAGCGACCCGAAGCTGCATAGGTATGAGGCTCTTTCTCCTATTCATTAATACACTAGGGAAGAAGCTTCTGAGAATTCTTCTGTGTGGCTGACCCATTATGTGTCCATCCTGAAATTCAGGGCATTTTCCATAATGTCTAGCTCTCACCTTTTTAATTTATTCTTATTTTTTATTGAAGTATAGTTGATACACAATGATACATTAGTTTCAGGAGTACAACACAGTGATTTGACAACTCTATATATTATGCTATGTTACCACAAGACTAGCTACCACCTGTCACCATATTGCAACCCTAATCCTTCTTCTTAAATCTGTTTTTTCCTCCCTGTTTTCCCCTCTTCACAATGGAGCGGGACTATTGCAATCCCTCAACAACTCTGCCCTACTCATGTCTAGTCTCTTCCTCCCTATAAAAAGAATAGGACTGAGAAAGGACAGCCCCGTTATATTTTACACCCAGAAAACCCAGCCTCATAATTTTATGTTCTCTGGGTTTTTTTCCTGTACCACAAATATTGAAGCAAAATCGAGAAGCACTATAAATTTAAGGTGTGGGTTATATGTTACTGGATTTTGCTGCTCTTTTAGGACAAAGAGGATGGAGAAGGTCTTCCGCTCAAGTGTCGCAATGATACTGAGCCCTGTGCTCAGAGAGAGGAAGCAGAAGAGGAAGGAGATAATGCAGCCACAGGGAGCAGTCAGTGGGCGAGGAGAGTAACAGACAAATGGCAAAGATCCCGGAACTGCTTCCGTCTGTCGCTGGGCAGTTTCACTCAGCCCCTGCTCAGCTCACCAGGGTGACCTCTGGTTCTGGTATAACCAAGGGTATGATTGTGATTTTGCTTATTTCTTATCTAGATCACCTGTCAGCTCTTCATTTCCCTCCTCATTTCCTCGTTTGGATTCTGAAACACCTTTTTAATGCCACTTTCCTTCTTAATAAGCTTTAATGGCTCCTCATTGCCTATAAGATAAAATTGCATGTACAATTAACTGTAATACACTAAGCTAATAATAGCTAACATTTATTGCGCCCTTTTAAATGCACTATGCTGAGGGCGTTTTATGTATGATACCTAAATCTCACAACTATCCCGCAGGGTTGGTGTTATTATTCCCATTGCACAGATGAGGGATGTGAGGTTCCAAAAGGTAAGGGGCTTGCTCTCAGTCAAAGGTCTACCAAGTGGTGGAGGTAGGATTTAAACCCAGGTTCTCCTGACTCCAAAGTCATTACCCTCACCATAGGGCATGCAGGTTATGTTCATTCATCAATTCATTCATTTACTTCATTGCCATTAATGTTACTTTTATCCACAAATTGTTGTGGGAAGGCAAAAACAGGAGCAATTAAGTCTTTTAGAGGCATGAAGGAGGGCTAACATTTGAAGGATAAATAGAATGGTTTCAAGTAGTGGGAATGTGGGTGTGAGCAGGGTGTGGGATGGCTTTTGGGAGATGGCTTTCCTAGCACCGCGAACAACAGGAGAAAACAAATAGATATTCCGTCCAAAATGAAGCGCTCTGCCATAGGAAATGAGAAAAAAGAAACCAAACCCAATGAGAAATGTTCTTTTCTTTGATTCAGGCCAAACCTACTGACTTCTTGAAAGAAATCATATGATTCACTATAATCTCCTTTGCAGAAAGGCATGTTGGTCTGGGGAGGGGTAATGCATATCTTGTCTTGGAAATCTACAGCCTCCTAAAGAGGTATTTCTTCATAAGACAGTGAGTCTAGACTCTAGGGAAGGCCATACATCTGGGGAATTATCAAAGCTGTCACCTGAATCTTCCTTCCCCTGGACTCTTCTAGTAGGTTAAGCTTACTAAATATCAGGGGCAGGTACTGTGTGAAGGGAGAAAGGGTTCTGAGGAGAGTCACATGGGCAGAGTCTCCTTTGTTATCTGTGAGCCTCTGGCATCACATTAGGGTGGCCATCTTACACTCAGTATGGCCACTTGGCTTGAGGGAAGGAGGCTAATTCTGTAGCGCTCTGATGTCTACCGCCCCTGAGACACGACCTGCCTTTGAAGGTGTCCGTTTCATACGGTGGCTGGTGGAGAAATGGCTTCCACTTCGTGCTCATTTGCAGAGGGCAGTGACTGACGCCTCATTCTAAAACAAACACGTGTGAGTGAAAAACAACCAGCCAACGCCGACAAAACCCATCTCCCAGCGGCCCTCGGGAACCTAACACAAACAATTGACTACAACACAAAACACATACACATTATCTTGTCAGATTCTGCTCTTCCTGCCTCAATTTCTCATGGTGACTGTGATCTTGTTTCTTTCCCTCGCTGTGTCGGTTACCATTCTTTCGGAGACTCATAAGAGATACGGTTGTTTGGGTTTTTTGGGTTTTTTTTTTTTTCCCAGAATTCAGATATGGCCAAATATGAAATTCCCATGAGGTCTCCTCTTGCTAACACACACAAAAAAAACAAATCATATCCGATGACCTGGGGACAGTTTATCTTAGTGTGGCGGGGAGAGGAGGAGTCACTGGCTACATCCTACTTTTCATTTCTGGCCCCATTTCACATTTCTTCTTTGGTGTATTATTGGTGTTCTCCTTTGTTTTGCCTCTTCACCATATTATTTTTAAAAACAGAAGGCACACGACGATTCCTTCAGAGCGTCACCTAACGTGGTTTATTCTCTTTCAGGGAAACGGCTGAGGAAATACACCCACAGTTCCATGTTCTCTCTCATCTTGCCATGGAACACTTGTGGGTTTCCTCTGATCAGATAACCCTGAGAGCCTACAGAGCACACCTCTGACCCTGTGTACCCCTTTATCCTTTTCCACCGTGGATTCACCAACCCAGAAAGCAAACCCTAGCTTTGGCAAACGAAGCTAAATATTTAAAGCTATCCTCCTAAGTTACGGATAAGGGGTCCGTTTCACACACCTCTCTGGATCTCATTTCCTCAGGGTCTACCAGATTGACATTGTATTTCTGACATGCTTAATAGCTCCTTCAAAGATTTTCACTATGCAGTTTCTTAACACAACTATCATGAGAGCAACCTGAAGAATTTCTTCTCAAGGGAGTAAAATACTGGTTTCCAGTCCTCGTGTTTTCATTTACTACCCAGGTGACCTCGAACACGTCCTGTTTCCTTTCTGGCCTCTGCATCCTCAGCTGGAAAAGAGGACTGTGGACTAGATGCTCCTGAGGGTCCGCCCAGCTCTCATCTTTTGCCTACAGAATCCGTGGGCTGATGATCACTACTGACAGCCAATTGAGCGACTCTTTTACGCTTCTACGAAAAAGCAAACTAAAGACAGTCTGAAAATCTGCACGCTGTGAGGGTCATAAATTTCACAGGCTGGAATGACAGAGGCAAAAAGTCTTAGGTGGATGATGGAAGAAACTTTTGACTTAGAAGGAAAAGTAAGAGACCCATCCACGCTGGTCTGCAGTCACTCATACACATCCAGAGACATCGCAGCGACCCTGTCCCTGCACCGCCCCATGCCTCAACTTCCTCCTCAGTCTCCGTTTACATAGCAAATAAGACTCGGAAGTTATAATAGCATTTTATTTTGCCCTAGGATCTCCTTGCAACAGAGATGAATAATTTTCTAGGCTCAGAGCAGAACTGAAAGATCTCACTCTTTCCTTTTTCTTTTTCTTTTTCTTCTTCTCTGTGGAATTCTCTGTCCCAGATCAATTTTTTCTTCTGCTCTCACTCCTCACCCTTTTACTACTCTTCATGTCTCAAGTAAGACATTTTGTTCAGGAGGCACCTTCTGTCTGCTGCTTCTGTAGCTCTTAATATCTGAGCCATGTGCTCTGCCCCAGATATGTTACTGAAGGGACCCTTCAGTAGGAAGGCATGTGGCCTGAGATCCTTCTTACTGCTAAATTTAACTTGCTACTTCCTATCTCAAACAAACCATTTCCCTCCTCTGTTTGTGCCTGCATTTTGTCTCATATAAAATGGAGATAATAACACTTACCTTCTGCAGCCCACCAGGGTGTTATGAGGATTAATTAAGGTTCTTTGAAGATGACAAGTCCTGGGCAAAGTTATTATTAGCTAAGCAAAGTACCTGTTTTAATACCCAGGGTCTCTGGGAAGGTCAGACAAGCTCCCTTAAGGGCAGTCCTCTCTCTCATTTTTCCCATATTACTTTCTGCCAGCTCCAGCCTGCAGAGGACCTGGGGGTGTTCTTTGGAGAATGTGCTTTTTCAATGGGATTAAACTGCATAAATAATTGAAAAGTGCCAACGTGCCTGAAGAGTGCAGAGCACCTTCTCATTACTACCTGCCTTCCCAGCCCCCTCTGTGGAACAATGATTCAGCGCCGTCAACAGTTTTCCGAGGTAAACACGGCCGTGCAGAGGCCGATGCTAATTAATTCTGGGCATATACCTGCCATTTTGCTCACTCCAAAATATTTCACAATGTGGAATATACAAAAACAAAGAAAATTGGCTCATTGTTTCTCACTTCAGTGATGGAAAACCTGGGGTATAAAGGTAGGAACCCATTTCCTTACGGCCACGGAGGCGGGGGAAAAAAAGGCACAACCTCGATTCTTAGACTCACAGATTTTTTGAGTGGGAGGATTCTGCTAAGTGTAAAAGATAGCATTTTAAAATGTAAAACTGTCCACCCCAGGCCTTAGCTCAACTCTTTGGAGTAGTACCAGTTTGGTGATCGGACGGCCCAGGAACCAAAGTTTTCAAGGTTCTGGATGTTTCTCCCCTGCCCCATTTATGCCTTCTCATTATGATGTAAAAAAAAAATCCCTACTCGGGATGTCCATTACAATTTCCCTTTTGTAAAACCCAACTAACGTCCTCTCTGTCAGTCTCCTTGAAGCATGATGCTTACTTACAATGTGTACCAAGTACTCTAGATACGATCTGATCGGCATGGAACAAAATGCGGTTTCTTGCTCCCTTGTTCCAGACACTACTTGACGTTACATAAGACACATCAAACTGATGACTCATATTATACTTAACATCAACTAACACCGCCCCATCCGTTTCGCCTCCCGCTAACGAAGGATATGTTTCTTTATCTCTAACTCGTATCATTGATTTTTGACCTGTATGCAGGACGTCACATTGATGGATATTCATTTAGCATTCTGGTCCCGGCCTGTTTTTCTCAGCTTGATTAAATCTTTATCAACCCTGACTTTTCCTTGCAGTCTCTAAGCTAACTCTTTTCTCCCAGCGGTGGGAATGTTGGTCCCTTTATTTCCTTTATTGCCTTTGCAGATGTCTGGTCTGCAGAGAAAGACAACTCAGGAAAAATAAAAGCAAGGCCAAACAAAGCAAGAGAGCTGGTAAGTCAGTGAGTGTAGAAAGGAGAGTGACAGCGGAGAGGAGGACAATGGAACATTTCCTAATTTCTCATCATCCCTTTCCAAAGGCATCAGTGTTGCAAAATTAGAAGAATTTGATTTCTCCCTGAGCACGCAACAGGAACTTGACTAATAGGTGAGGAAAAGTGCAAATTTCTAATTTTGCAGGCATTTCCTCGACTTGGATGGAACTTCATTTTCCCCATGTCATTTCATCTTTGTGCTTCCCATCAGGAACAGTGAAAGGACCTTGCTAATTCAGGGCAAAAAGTTTTTTAATGGATCATATACGGAGCTCATACCTTCTCTTTCCACTCCTGGCGGAGGCAGAGCCTTCTCTATTATTTTCTGGGGATCTATATTGTGGCATCACCTACCACCAAGCCATTCGTTTCCAGACAATGCGCTTTCTTTGGCTATTAAAAGTTCACCCCTCTCCCCTCTTTTGGAAATGAAGCTATTGGGATTGTCTTTCATTTCTATTTTTATTAAAAAAAATTTAATGCATTGCCATTTTACCCTCTTGCCTGCAATGATTGCATAAAGAACCAAACAGCCAGCCAAGAAAAAGTCTTAAGTAATCCTTAGAGAAATAAGAGAAGCCGTAATTGAATAATCTGCAACCAGCACTTATTATCTGGGTTACAGTCTTTCCTCGTGTCCCTTCATTCCGGATGGGGGTATAAATAGCCATGTGCTCCGGGAAAAGGAAGAGTGGAGCAGAGAGAAGACAAAGTAGAAGGTAGAGTGTCGTGTAAAAGCCAAAGCTTTAAAAAATTAAAGTTGTAATAGCACAAAGATTGCCTTTTGAATTGCACCAGTGTGATTCTCTCTCTGAAATCCAGTTTAGGTTAATGGCCTGAGAAGGCCTTGGCTTCAGCCTCCCTGCAAATGTATGAATTAGGTTTGGGCGGCTCTTGCTGGAGGCTCTCGGCGGGTCTCTGAAAGAGGCATGATGCCACCCCCACTCCCAAGAAAGTAACCGAGCAGACTTCTCTGTTCCCCTCACTCCCAACTCTTTCTCCCTCCTTCTCCCCTACCCCTAGGGTGCGTGCTGACTTTGCCACGAAATATCTCACAGCTGTGGATTCCTGCTGTCTTGAACTTCTGGGTGACACTTGTATTTCCTACTTAGCGACCCAAGGAGCATTGTTTCGACAGTTGGAGCCTGACTGGAAACCTGCAGCAGAGTGTGGGGATGTGGGGGGGGGGAGAGGTCCATCTCGGCTGGGGCGCGTCTCCTGGTTTCATAACTTGTTTGTGAGCTTGGACTCTTGCCTGGATTGTGAGTCCTCATAAAAATTTATGGACATGAGGTCCTCACTTTGGCCCCTGGGACTTTTTTTTTTCCACCTTAGGGATTTTCAGAAGGCTACTTGACCCTTAAAGGGAGAGAGGGAGAGACTGGAGGAAGTGACGTGGAAAAGAGTGGGGTAGGGCACAGAGGATTGCATATCACAGGGACAACCTTCGATACGGTGACATAGTCTGGATAATGGAAAACTTATCACTCACCCTGGGGTGCTCCTGCGGGTCTCTCCACGGGGGTCTGTGCAAAACTAAGAGAAGGGCCAGAGAGAGACAGAGGGTGTCAACCAGGAAGAATGGTCTCCCCATTCAGCTCCTATCTTTAAATGAAACCTATGTAAGTGCTTGGCAGCTTGAACCTATAAATTGCCCTCTTGTGAGTCAGCAGAAGAATTCCCCTTCTCCATATGACACGTTACCTTATCTCACGTGTGATGGCCAGTATGGAAATGTCTTATTGTGCATAAGAGCAAATCCTACAGGCCTTCATGGTAAAATAAATAAATGCATATAAACAAAAATAAATAAAGAATTAAATACATAAATAAATGAATAAGAAATCAAAACCAAATCAAAACAATGCAACAACAACAACAAAAGAAGAAGAAGAAGGAATTAAAAAGTTAAGCATAAAAATAAGGTCTCTCTTGGGGCGCCTGGGTGGCTGAGTTGGTGAAGCGTCCACCTTCAGCTCAGGTCATGATCTCATGGTTTGAGGGCCCATCAGGCTCTGTGCTGACAGCTTGGGAGCCTGGAGCCGGCTTCAGATTCTGTATTTCCCTCTCTGTGCCCCTCCCCTGCTCATGCTCTGTCTGTCTCTCTCTTTTTCTCGCTCAGAAATAAACATTAAGAAAAATAAGTTCCCCCAGAAGTTTACAGCACTATTATACACTCCTAATTATTATTTTCTAATTTATCTGATCTTACTGCATAAAAACATGGGCAGGTCTTAACCTTTTTCGTAAATCACATTATCCTGGTTACAGAGGAGTATCCTAAATCTAAGGGACATTGAAGAAGGTGGGAGTGGAAAAATGTCACAGGGCTATTTGGTTTTTTTGTTTTGATTTTTTTAATGTTTATTGTTGAGAGGGGGCAGGCAAGGGGTGGAGACAGAGAGAGAGACACAGACCTTGAAGCAGGCTCCATGGTCCGTGCTGTTAGCACAGAGCCCGACGTGGGGCTCAAACTCATGAACCGTGAGATCATGACCTGAGCCAAAGTCGGACGCTTAACTGACTGAACCCCCCAGGTGCCCCAGAGCTATTTGTGATGAAATGTGAAATACCCAGGAAGCCTCGAAGTAATATCAGGGAAAAACTTCCTTGGATGGAGAATATGGATTCAAGTGATTATTGTCTTTTGTCGGTGGCGACAGGAAATTTGAATTGGATCTCCTTTGTCCACAAACCAGTGATACCTGAGAAAATTCTAGCCATTCTTATCACACTCTATGTTATGCCTCTGAATAAAAACTCTGCAGAAGGAAATCATCATCAACATCTTGAAGACAAGGAACAAAGATTTACAGACCATCACACCTCAGGAAGATACGTAATCCCCACCTCTTATCCCAAACGGTGCCCAGATTGGGTTACGTTTTGGGACATGGTGCTGTTCTATACATGGTTTCACTCCAAATTCTAAAGCAGTAAATTCAGAATCTCTTTCCTTCCTTTATTTTTTTTTTAACCAGGAATAAGTTCAATTAATATCAAAATAAATCTTAGAAATGATTATTATCTTCATGGTCCATTTGGCAACTAGTCTTGGCTACGGTTTTATCATCCCATGATTGATCATGAGAAGATTTGTCTATTTCCAATTTACAAAAGTGAAAATTGAGAGATAGCGACGAAGAGTGTAAGGTCCATACTTACATAAATAAAACAGGGGAGATTGAACAGACTACGGAAATCGTAATAACACGCCAATTCCCAAATGTTATCTTAGGCTTTCTCTTTAGTTCAATACCCTTTTTAGAGAAACCGAACTAAATTCCTCTAGAAGAGTATAAACCTGGCAATGAAATGAGTTGAACCTGAATTTCTTCTTTTGTTGGGAGTAATAGCTATGGTCTGGAGTGCGATCTGATCTGTATTAACCTGTTTTTCAGAAAAAAAATGAGTCTCTCTGCCATCAAGAAAGGTGAAGAGGAATGCCCATGCTAATAATCTTGCACACCACAGGACTGACCACATCAATCATGGTGTCTTACGGGAGACAATGATGAATGTCCCCAAAGCCTTTAAAGGAGAAAATCCTTTTGGGAATGGCAGTTCAGGATAATTGCACCTAGAATTTGGAAAAGCACACACACAACTTGATGCACGAGAGGATTTGACTGAAATCCAAAGACTCGGGACTGGAAAGCTAGACAGCTTGGCATTCCTTCCAAATCTCAAAAACCAATTTTCAGTGGGCCAGTAAAAAGGCATTTTCTTTCTCTGAACTTGGGTTCCTCTAGGAAACAGGAAGAATTGAAATCAGTGCTCTGAACCAACAAATCAATCCTATCAGTGGATTCAGTGAATTGTCACCAAACACATAGCTACCCAAAGACTTCTCTGGGCTGCTACAATTTCAGGAGTTTTCAAAGTAATTCCTACAAGTTCTTCAATCAGTAAGTCTTAGGTGATTGCTCTACTAACCATTTAAATATATACCTTAGTAAATATTTCTCACTCTGCAAGAAATATTCCATTTTTTAGATCCCCTGCCTATTGTTTCTTTTTAGGTTGATTTTCTCATTACCTCCCCTGCAAACCTTCCCTCACGCCCTCTATTTTCTCAGTAGATGTCATTTTTGGTACTTTTGTTGCGTACTCTGGCATTTGCCATATTGCTTTGTGATTTTATCCATTAACGGAGTCACTCCTTCCACAAGCACACGCTGAGTACTTATTTTGTACTGGTTACTGTTCTAGGCACTGGGATATAGCAGCGTATGGCAGATAAGGTCACAGAACTGAGGGAACTTTCATTCCATGAGAAGGAAGAGAGATAATAATCAGTTCACATGACTTACTACAGAAACTGTCCTCATCTGAATCGGCTTCCCCAGTGACCGTACCTAAGAAGGGTACATCACAGGTTGGTCAGGCTGAATTTAATTGCATATATAATTTCAGGTCACTTGAATCACCTGCATCCTTGATTCTGTGGCTCTGTCCTCATGATACATCTTCCAGTCTTCCGTACATACCTCATCTGTACTCACACATCATTTCTGCCTCGGCTGCGACAGGGTTGCCTGCTCTGCTCTGGTTATTAATCAGGAATCTCCTCTCGAGTGGCTGTTACTATTGCCACTGTGCTCAGAGCCGTTCCCTGGACATTCTGTTTGGTCACTGAACATGCTTCTCTTGTTGCCTTACGGCAGCTCGCTGCTTTCCGCTTGGTATGAGCTCCTGGCTGGTCACGTTGCTAGCGAGCCCTGGGCTGTCAATGGCTATGGTCTGCTGTTCATTTGATGAACACCTCCTGGGCTGTACTGTGTTCTGGAAGCTTCTGGAAGGCTACCAAGATCACTACGAAATGGACCAACACAGAGAGTGATCCTCCCGTGAGCCTTGGCTTTCACTACGGTTGTTTGGTGCCCACCGCTCAGAGTGGCCTGCGACCGTCCGTGGACTCACTGTTGCTTTGCAGGCCAGGATTGCTCACATTTCTTTTTTCACGTTTGGAAACAACTTTCCTTCCTCGGGGCTTTGCCTTCCTACAGGGACTCTTTAGTAGGTTTGTTTGGGCCCTGAGATGTACACTTTTCACATACACAGCTATCCATTCCCTAAGGTACACATGAAATACGAGAGGAGCTGAGTCTGGGTGGAATTTAGCAAAAGCCACCATGTTGTTATTTGAAATATTTCACCTTTTTGTTCTCCTCTCTGGCATCCAACTACATCTATTTGGCCTGACTCATTTTCCCATGATGGATTTTCTTAGAGACCATGAAATCCCAGTGGGGACCTTCAATGTAACCAAGCACGTACTTGCATCCCAAATGTGTGCACGACTCAGGAATGTCCGGGCTCCCATGTGAATCAACGGATGCATAGAGATAGTGGGCAGGAATGGCATAAAAGATGCCACTTCATTCCACATGAGAACACCTGCCCACCTGGGAACCCGGCTGCATGTTTACAAGAGGAGGCTTACAAATCAGGCTTACAAATAGCTCTAAATGCTTCCCTAGAAATCATTCACAACATAGACTCGCTAATTATTCTTTGTTGATCAACCCTTTAATTCATCTTATTTTCTGACTATGACAGACCTTTGAAATATGAATCATTTGCCTCAATTTTACCTTTAAGTTACTGAGTTTAATTCATAGAAATAAAAGAGGTAGAGAACTCAAATTCTGACTCAAAAGCCAGTGCTCACTATACCATCCTACAGTGCCAATGTACATAGTCAGCCTGCAACATAGGTATTAGAGATTATGACTCCTGCCTCTATCTCAATGAGAGAGACCCAGAAAAGCTAGTGAGACACTGTTTGGCCTCTGTGAGTCTCCTAGGTGGTCCTTAGATTAGTAAAGCCACCTTCCCTCTGGAAGTGGGAAGAAGAAGCTTTAAGAAACAATCCTCTTTCTCTCTTTTTCTACATCAGTTCAGGGCTGGGGTAATGCTGATACATCTAACTTACCTCGCACAACTTCTAACTATTCCTCATACAGTGGCTAATCTCTTAAGAGTGTTCTCTTATCAGAATGTGAATCCTTGAAAGAGGGTACAGTAGAAACCAAGGACCAATGAAAGGCCAATGGGAACCATGGAGACAACAGAAGAAAATCTACGCGTGTACTTAGTCTCCTAGTACACGGCATCTTCTAGATGCTGTCTTCTAGGTATGCCAAAGGGATATGGATGCTACATTCTTGATCTTATTTGCTGTCACCAAGTAAAGATGGGAAACTGTTCAAGAAAGGATAATGCCTTGGCGTGGCCACTGTTTCAGCTTGCAGACATAGCTTTTTTCCTCCCGATAAGAAAAGCTGGTCAGCAGTATTTTTTTAAATATATTGTTTGAGTTTATTTGTTTATTGAGAGAGAGAGAGAGAGAGAGCAAGCATGAGTGGGGAAGGGGCAGAGAGAGAGAGAGAGAGAGACAAAGAATCCCAAGCAGGCTCTGCACCACCAGCGCAGAGCCCGACATGGGGCTCGAACCCACCAACCATGAGCTCATGACCTGAGCCAAAAGCAAGAGACGGAGGCTTAACTGACTGAGCCACCCAGGAGCCCCATGGTTAGAAATAAAAATATTAAGTAATTAATAATCTTTCGTAGCCTGAGGCTGCCTACTGTATATACACAAATAGAATTGCTATACAAATAGAGCCCTGGACTATGACCCCTCTTACCTAATCAAGTAGGCAGGTGGATAAAAAGAAATGAAATAAGAAGCCACAGATGTCTCTAATGTGGGTTATCTGGTACCACCTCCATCAAAAAAGGTTGGATTCTCACTGCTGTGGGACAGGCTACTGCAAATCCAGCCCCTCCTAGAACCTTCAGCGTGCAATAACCGGAAAAATACATCATCCTTCTTCATTCTTCCACTATCCATATCAGTGCCCTTCTGGAGAATTCATATATCTTGATAGGGTGAGTTATGACTATGTCATGGAAAGAGGGATGAGTCTTTTCAAAGCTTTCAAGTCCCAGATCAAATCCACAGGTGACTTGATCCATATAGCCCTACAGGGAATGAAAGGGGATTTAGTTTATTTCTTTAAAAATGGCAGTGTAGTTTTCCCTCATTAAAATGTGTTTTCTTTCCAGTGTGTTGACAGTTCTGCGTTTGTTTGTCCCCTGTGGAAAGGACTCCAGGTTTGGATGTGCCTTATCATCTGGCTTTATGCTTGTTTGGAGCTCATATTAAATTTTGGTTTTGTTTTCTGATTCCAGCTACCTACCTAATGCGTTAACAAAAAGAGAATCCATAACTGTTTGTCAGAGGCCCAAAGGGATGTCCTTGCAGCATGTGAATTACTCCTGAGGCCTCTGTCATTCCTCGGGGTTAAGTTCTAAAGCCAGTAAAGACAGTTTGGACTGAATGCCCCCAAATGACTTCACAAATGGAAAGAAAAAATAAACAATGTATCTATCTACTATTAGGATATCAAGTTTTGTTCGATCATTTGAAGGTTCACAACTGACCTCTTCAGGACAAAACTCACGCCAACCTTGGAAGATGATCTGTCTCTTTTGCTTTAGGAAGGGCCTTCTAAAAGCTTGAAAGGTGGTGGGCAGAAGAAGTCCTGCCCTGTTTAGTGGGCCCACCCTTGCTATATCTTCAGGGCCTTCCTTGTAACGGCCTGTTGTTTGTGATGAGTTTGGTTCACTCCGCAGAGGCTGTATCTCTTCCCGACATCACCAAGAAGAGTAACGTACACGATGAAGAGTACATTGCAAAGGGAACCTGGTCCCTGAAGTACAGTCCCCACCAGGGATATATCTAGGCTTTGTGGGCCCTAAAATTCACACAATTTGAAGCAACCTATTAAGGAAAAGCAATACAAAATTGCAAGTAACAAAATTAGAAACAAGATTTTGGAAGGCGCCCAATAAGGTGAATGGTTTTTTGGTTTTGTTTTGTTCCCAGTTTTTGTTTTTTAAAGAATCTCTATGCCCTATGTAGGGCTTGAACTCAAAATTCCGAAATCAAGAGTCACATGCTCTTCCCAGCAGAGCCAGCCAGGTGCCCCTGAAGTGAGTGGTCTTGACAAACCAATCTCATTAGCTTCATGGTAAATCTACCGCTAGTGTTTGCCTTAACTCCTGGCACAAAACTGCACATGCCAATTATTACTCTGGTGCTTCTTGACTTGTAATATGAAACATATTATTATACAATATATAATATCTACCACAACTCCTCAACACATTGTATATGTGTAGGGACCTTCAACCTGGGTTAGTACATGATAAAGTAGCTCTGAAGCCATTTAGTTACACTCGCCTCCGCAGTCAGAAACAAAAACAAATCTAGCAAAACAAAACAACACTCATGTCACTACATAGCGCCTACGTGAAAATTCCAAATGGCAACTCCCTGTGCTCGCCATTTCCTGCTGTACTAAATTAACATCCGCTGAACATTTCCTCTGCCTTCATTCGTCCTCCAGTGGATCTTTAAAAAAAAATTTTAATGTTTTATTTATTCTTGAGAGAGAGAGAGAGAGAGAGAGAGAGAGAGAGAGAGACGGAGCATGAGCGGTGGGGAGGAGCAGAGCAAGAGAGGGACACAGAATCTAAAGCAGGGGCCAGGCTCTGACCTGTCAGCACAGAGCCCCGACATGGGGCTCGAACTCATGAGACTACGTATGACCTGAGTCAAAGTCAGATGCTCAACCCACAGAGCCAGGCGCCCCTCCAGTGGATCCTTTTAAATAGCCAGTCTTCTCTCCAGCAAAGCTGTTTTCCTTAAAGTCTGAGAAGTATGTGTTGCTTGGGCCCATAGGTACTTGCTTGCCTTTTGCTGGTCTTGGGGAATCTCTTCTCTCTCTTTTAACATCTCTCAGTGGTACTTTCCAGCAGTTCTCTACATGTAGTCCATAGATACAGGAGTCTCTGAGACCCTTTTGGAAGTTAACCCTAAAATATTCGCATTTTCACTGTGCTGACATTCGTACTAATTTCTCAAAAGCTGTGACAGGGAAACTTGGAAGGAGGGCAGCAGACATAAACTGCACCAGTGGTCACTGAGGTCAACTGCCATGCACTTAGAAGAAAAGGAAAGAAATGGAAAAAAGTAAAATGCACATTAAGACTATCGTATTGCTGTTGCTAAATATTGACCTCTGAGTACTCATCGTTTTAATATCCCCTGTTACTAAATGGGATGAATGCAGAAAACACTTTAGAGGTTTATCTAGGTAACAGGCTTTGACAAATGGGATGCAGGCAGCCACGAGAGGGACCACACCCAAGTAGAAGCTTTACGAAACATAATGATACAGAGAATATGTGAAGGAACAAACTATAAAAGCTATTAGAACTAATGAAGCGGTTCAGGAATGCTGTAGATTATATAAAATCAGTATGCAAAGATTGATTGTATTTCTCTACATTGGCAGTGAAATGCATATTGTGAAAATAGAATTTAGGGGGAGAAACTATATTTGAAATACCGTCAAAAATAACAAAATACTTGGGTATAAATTTAATAAAGTATTGAGACTTAAACTCTGAAACCTACAAGACATTTTAAACAATAAATAAATAAAATGTAAATAAATGGAAAGCTCTCCGATTGTCATTGATCAAAAGACTTCATACTGTTAAGATATCATTAGTATTCAAAATTATTTATATATTGAACACAATGCTTACCAAAATCCCAGCTTGGCTTTTTTGTAGAAATCGATGAGCCAATCCTACGGAAAATGCAAGGATCTCAGAATGACCTATAACAACATGAAAAGGAAAAAGCAACTTGTAGGATCCTCACTTTGTGAATGAAACCAAGGTAGTTAGTTAGTCATGAAACCAAGAAACCTTCCTCTCTTACATACAGCTTAACTGAAAGCACAGCAGGCCAATCAGTCAATCAATCAATTGTATTATGTCAAAATTAAACATTAATATAAAAAACATCCAGAAAGTGAATAGACAACCCACAGATTAAAAGAAATATTTGAAAATTATATATCTGATGAGAGACTTGCATCCAGAATATATAAAGAACTCATAACTCATGAAGAAAAAAACAAATGGCCCCTGCGAAAAATGTAAAGAAGATTTGAATAGAAGGGTGTCTGGGTGGCTCAGTCACTTAAGTGTCTGACTTCGGCTCAGGTCATGATCTCACGGTTTGTGAATTTGAGCCCTGTGTCGGCTCTGTGCTGGCATCTGGGCTTCGGATTCGGTGTCTCCCTCTCTCTGCCCTTCCCCTGCTCACTCTCTGTCTTCCTCTCTCAAAAATAAATAAACATTAAAAAACTTTTAATAAAAAATTGAAAAGGAAGATTTAAATGGACATTTCACCAAGAAATTAAAAAAAAAAAAAAGGCTAGTAAACATCTGAAACAATGCTCAAGATCATTAGCATTACACTGAAATGTAAATCAAAATCATGTGATAACACTTTATACCCACTAGTGTGGCTATAAAAAAAAAAAAAGACTGGTCACGTATGTCAACTATACTTCAATTGAAGAAAAAAATCTGACCATAAGTGTTCACAAGAATGTAGAGAAACTGGAATGTCCGTATGTTGATGATGAAATTATGAAACTGTGTAGCCCCTTTAGGAAGAATTTGGCAATTCCTTAAAATGTTAAACAGAGTTACCACACAACCCAGTAATTCCATCTCTAGATATATACCCAGGAGAAATGAAAATATATATCTACCCAAAGACATGTACACCAATTTCACAGCAGCATGAGTCGTATTAAGAACAAAGTGGACGTAAGCCAAATGTCTATCATGTTAAGTAAAAGATGCCAGACACAAAAGACGATGTATTACATGGTTCCATTTAAACAAAATGTCCAGACTGGTCAGATCGGTAGAGACAGAAAGTAGATTCTCTACCAGGGCTGGGTGAGGACCATGGATAGTACCTGCTAATGGAGACAGGGTTTCTTTGGGGGAGGATGAAACTGTTCTACAATTAGATTACCGTTGCACAGCCCTGAGAATATGCTAAAAACTACTGCAGTGTGTACTTTAAGGAGGTAAATTGTATGGTGTATGGATTATATTTCAGTGAAGCTGTTAAAAAAAAAAAAGCAGCACTGTGATGTTCTGCCAGATGACTACCATAAACTCCTGGCCGTCCCATTCTCCTTTAGCTGGTTGTACTAAATGTTAATAACTGGTTAATCATTTATGAACCCACGATCTTGAGCATGTATCTCCTTGAGTATCTACAGTCTGCCCTACGCTACTTATCATTCAATCATACGTTCATTTAACAGTTACTGAGTATCTATTACATGCTAAGTGCTGCTCTACACACGGGGTTAAGAGAAGCAGTGTATAATAAATACAAAGTTCAATAATCCCAATCCCTATTCTTACTAAACCTATAATGTACTGGGGAGAAGGGGGTTGTAAATTTCCATAGTCATGTATTTTTTTTTTGCCTTCATTCACTATTTCCCTTTTTTGTTTTTCCCAAATGTATAAGTCAATGACTACCTGATTTATACCCACGGACACGCTTAGTACTGAGTACTCTGTAACACTAAAAAAAAAAAAAAAAAATGTTTGCTGACTAGTTGGAAAGTATCCTGAATGATGTCAATTTCTAGAGAAGAGTAGGAGTATTTCAATTACTTGTGTATTTGCTTCAGAATTGGCAGTATTGGAAATCAGGAAGTAGGGAGGGCCTCCCTCATCAGGCTCTGGAGACGTTTTCCACGTGGGATGAGCAGTGTCCTTGCAGTGACCTCCATGGATCATGCAGCAACAGCCATCTCGGGGGTTCTGAACATCCCACTCACAGTCAGTGTTCTCTAGGGTTCCATTTCCTCAAAGCTATTTGCACCCCATACTAAACAGTAATCAAAAAGTGACCCTGTAAATCTCAGGCTTCCCGCATCATCGTGCATATCCTGATTCCCTGGGCGAGACTCCTGGGATTTGCCTCTCTCCGTTCAGGCTGTAAAACTGTAAAGATTTGAGCTAATTGAGTTGCATCCTTTGTTGGTGCTGGGATCTCCAGTAGGTTTTCTGATCACTGAGCCCGATACCTCAGGGGCAGAACCGGGGACAGCACATCTGATCTAATATGCCAAAGAGAGCCTGGTATTAGAATGCCTGAAACATTTGCATTCGCCAAATACAAGACGCAATTAACTCACAATTTTGCAAGTCTTTTTAAAATTATTATTCTATTTAAATGAGGTAAGCAGAAAGGATGTCTGAACTATTGGGATGGGGTCTAAGTAGAGAAGCGGGGGTGGTTATGGAGATGTAATCATACCCCTGGCGTGAAGTCTAAGCATATAACCAATGCCTGCAAAGCCCCAGGGAGGTGGCTGTCTCATTATAACCGTACCCCCTGGAGTTGTTTTATAGTCTGCATAAAACTTTGTTCAGGAAAAGAAGGGAGGGTGTCATTTTGAGTTCGGAAGGGAGATGAGGCTGACAGCCGAGATTCTGCCATCAACCTGATCATCTTGTTAAATAACGGAGTGGAATTTTCCTTCTCAAGTAAAAACTCCATACTGGGAATATTCTCTTTCAGCAAAAGCAGTAGTGAAATTAGGCTTAAGGTCATGAAATTTATTGGGGAGCCATCTGTAATCATCATTCAATGCCTATTAAGTCACAGTCCTGTGCTAGGTCCCTCCGGTGTGGGACGCAGACAAATAACAAAGCAAATACCTTCCCCGGAGGAGATTTATCACCTCGTTGGAGAGACATACATAGTCAAATACAAATCCCTGATCATTTTTACATATACGGTAACAACAATTATCGCAAGGGCATTTGGCGACCATGAAACTTAGACTGGAAGCTCAAAGTCCCCAGTTTAGTAAATAATGGTGTCTAAACCAGAAACAAAATCCCTGGTTGTCAGAAGAGACTGTTTTTGCCACACCCATGCTTTCACTTATTTCAAACAAATGAAATCCAGGCCAGGATGATGAACCCCCAAATTCCACTAAGCACCTGCTATTGTGTCATAGCCCTGTGGGGAGCTGACCATGCACAAGAATCCTCCAATCAAATGAATATTCTTGAATGTCCACTTCTTAATTTTCCTGTAGGGCTTTGGCCCCCGTCCCGTATGATCTTTAGATGTGATCTAGACTGGGACTCGTGCAACATCAGAACACTTTTGCTTTTATTGCTTAAAGCCCAGATTTAAAAATCATATAAGCACCCTGAGCATATCCCCTGTCCCCAAGCTGTGCCTTTTTTCCAAACAAGGAGTGAGGAAGATCACACTTCTCCCGGGGCCAGAGTCTCCCTCAATGCATGCGAAGAATGGGAAGGAGGAAAATGAGAGATCCAAAACACAGCATGAGAGTCAGAAGGCGGATGTACATCACTGCTTGTCCCAGCGAAAAATCAGTCCCCTGGTATGTCTTCCGTGCCCAAAACCATGTCTTCTCTTTCTGCAAGCAGAGGTCTTCCTTCTAGTATCTGAGTTTTAAACCCAAATAAATCTGCTGGGTTTTTGTTTGTTTGTTTGCTTGTTTGTCCTTTTGTTTTGTTTTTTAAACAAAAATCCCATCCGATCGCATTAGGCAACAGCATACACAGGGACTAATCTATAGATCCTTTCGGCGCAGTTAATGGATTCCAGCTGCAGAACAAAGAAAGTGTTACCAGTCAGATTTGGTGCATTAGCAGCAATCATCCATTCCTGTATTTGAGCTGTCAACCCCGGCTCAGGAAGGATGGAGGCAGAAATTAGTGGGTGGACTAAAAGTCCGGACCACCAGGAAAACCCAGGTGATACTATCAGAGGCTAGTTCACTGTTAGGTAGGAGAAAAGTTATGGCCAAGGGTTGGACGCTGGAAGAGTAACTGAGGAATGCCAAGGCCAAAAAAGCTAAATCACACAGAGAGACAGAGACAGAAAAGTCAATCTGCCTAAAAAGCTAACAGGGGTTAGGGTGCCTGGGTGGTTCAGTCAAACATCCATTTCCTGATTTGGGCTCAGATCATGATCTCACTGTTGGTGGGTTCAAGCCCAGTGTTGGGCTCTGTGCTGACAGCAAGGAAACTGCCTGGTATTCTCTCTCTCTCTCCCTCTTTCTGCCCCTTCCCCCTCTCTTAAAATAAGTAAATAAACTTTAGAAAAAAAGACTATGTATTTTTAAAAGGCTAACAGTGGTTAAAAAACAAAACACCAGAAGCACATTTGGTCTTTAATGCCGTCACTCATTTTAAAAGACAGAATTCTCTTTCTCCAGCAAGTGACACGTTTTGGATCCCTAGTTTTTGCTGCTCTTTCGGCTGTCATATACAAGCAGAAAGGACCTGTCGGGGTGGATTTTATTTTAAGCACACAAGTTTAATTGGATTGAAAGCCAAGATGTTTAAAGGAGAAAGAGGCTTTTTCTACCTTTCCTGTTCAGCCCACCTGATTTTTCCTTTCCAATGCAAGTTTGCAGGTCCTTTAGATAAAAGGGACGTGGGGCACCTGGGTGGCTCAGTGGGTTGAGCATTCAACTTCAGCTCAGGTCATGATCTCATGGTTCCTGGGTTCAGGCCCCACACGGGGCTTTGTGCTGATGCAATGGAGCCTGCTTCAGAGTCTCTGTCTCCCTCTCCCCCTCTCTCTCTCTCTCAAAAATAAACATTTAAAAAATTATATTAAAAAAAAGAGATCTGACCATTCTACCTCTTCCTCCCATCCCTCTCCTCTTGTAGAAATGCCTCAAACAATGGCAAATCTTACCATGTGGGCAATTGAAATGTACAAGCAGTCCATTTGGCAAAACTACACAGATGTTTCACCTTTTCAAGAATAAGAAAGCCTTTCAATTTCTGTTACATACACGAGTAAGCAGTTCACCACTTGGCCAGACTCACACATACACAGCTATGTAACTATTCAAGGATCAGGGGCTGCTATGGATGAATATGGGATCCATTCTTCCAAGGCTTGACTTCTGACAACACACAGTACTGACTCAGGAGTTTTCATCTTCATGATGGTGCAGAGGCAATAGCATTCAGTGGAAACTGTATTCTGAATTCTCAATTTCCATCTTCTACTGGGCTAGGGATCGTGTTTTGCGATGTTTGCAGTAGCAAAATGTAAACAACAGATACACCTACAAACATTCTTTCCCATAAACCATTCTGGTTTCCACTTTCCGTTCTGCATTCAATAAAGTACATGAGATAGTCAACCCGTTATTAAAAATAGTCTTTGTATGAATGATTTTGTCCAGCAGTAATCTGATGTAAATGTGCTGAGCATGTTTAAGGTAGGCTAAGCTACGATCTTTGGCAAGTTAGATGTATTGAATGCATTTTCAACTTTGATTATCAATTGTGGTGGGTTTATGGGATGCAACTTCATCATATGTTGAGGAAGATCTGTAACAGGATGTTTTCGCAAAGTTTGCTAGGCATAGTTTTGTTTAATTCCTTTTCATCTTGTGTGGAAATTATCAAGGCATCTCCCTTGATCATATTACTTAGTGTAAGGATTTAGTGTAGGTATTAGGCTAATGATGTTTCCCTTTATTCTTTGCAGTGATCTTGCATGGCCCTGAGACACAATAAAAATGCTGACTGTGGTCAGAACTCTAGGATTTGATAAAACCCCTCTCAGATGTAAAATTAAGGTAATTGACACTCAAGGTTCACATTCTGATGACAGCAAAGCAGAAGTGGAGAGAACTAAGTCTTCTAATTACCTTTGCATAAGCAGGTTCTGAATCTTTTTTTTTTTTTTTTTTCATAGTTAGCATTAAATCATATTGGCCACTTCCTTTTATGTTCTGGACTTTCCATACACAGCCTATCTTTTTAACTTTACCTTTACGGATTTTTGTTTGTGAATGAATTGTTGAAAAGCAATTCTCTGGGTTGAGCACAAAGTATCCCATGGGTAAGAAAACCACTGGTTCACTGAAAGCTTCAGGTGAACCAGGTCGAAATAATCAAGAGCACAGCAGGACATGGGCAAGTAGGGGCCAGAAGTGACTAATGAGGCACATGAAGGAGGTAGAGATGGGCCTCTTGAGTGAGCACAGTGAAGAATGGGCTCTAAGGTCACGGAGGAGGAGAAAATGATCATAAGACAGGAAAGCACACTCAGGGATCCTCCTTGGGAAGAAAATTGTAGAAACAAAGTCAAAAAATGTTCTACTTCAGTGTGTGGTTCAAAAAATCGGGGGAAGAAAAGAGTCTTGTCAAGTCGGGTTATTATAACGTTAATATTAGGGCAGATCTTATACCGAGACCTAATGATGCGGAACGATTTCCCAGGTGTCCTGTGTCTTTGCCAGAAAGTAGATGGAAAAAGTCCATCTCATCATCTGAAATTATTTTATGGAGAATCTGTCTTCCTTTAAGGAGGCCAAAGTCTTTTTTCCTAATGGCTTAAGTCTCTCCCTTGTGGTATGTGCGCTTAATAGTAATGCCCCACAGCTGTATAGAGCTTTACTACTTACGGGACACTTTCCCATACATTATATAACCTATTGCATAGAAAGGGGTGCTATCCAGACCTCTGAGGAGCTATTTAGAACAAGACTGCGTCAGCTCCAAGTTCAAGTCCAGAAACCAACACGAGTCCATTTGAAACACGAAGAGATGTAGAACTAAAAGGCCTCAGTTCCAGAAACTGTGCTTTTGATCCAGCCAAACGTGAGCATGATCTAGGTGATAGATCATTGCATCGGACCCTTGGACTGTTTTTCCCCTTCACAAATATTCCTTGAATTCTCTGTTCCACTGACCCTCAAAATAGCAAGAAGGCCCTGGCTAGGAAGCCGTCTGCAATTTGCTGACAAAGGGTATTTTATTTTTTATTTATTTATTTTTTACAAAGCATTGTATATTGAAGCCACAATTAACATTTTGATAGTTTGGAGGTCAGGTACTTACTGCCAACATGGAGGGCAGAACAGAGGCACATTTAGTGTCCTCGTGATGTTATCACGCTGAAAGCTTGAGTTTTTAGAAGGAGACCGCTTGAATTTAAACCTATCAGTTGTGTGCAATTGCGCAAACAAGTTTACCTCTGATTTCTCACCGAAATAAGAGGAATAATAATAGTGCCTCCTCCCTGGGTCATTGAAATGATCGACGTAAAATCAGGTAAAAACTATTAGTACATTGCCTGGTGCAAAGCAAGTGCTCTTAGCTGTTAGTGTTTTTTAGTAATCTGTGAAGTTGAACAAGTACTTTGCCCCTTTTATTATCTATCTAAATGATTCCATGGCCTAAGGTCATGGTTTTTAAACTTTAATAGGCACTTGAACCACCGGGAGGGCTTCTTAAACACTGATGGCTGCATCCCACCCCCAGAATTTCTGATTCACTCGGTCCAAGGTGGAGTTTTAGATTTTATGTTTCTAACGAGTTCCCAGGTAATGCCAATGCTGCCAGACCAGGGACCTCCTCTCAATCTTCCCCTATTAATATTAAAAACAGAATCTTAGGAAACAGATTCTTAACTATAGAGAATGAACTGAGGGTTGCTGGAGGGGAGGTGGGCATTAAGGAGGGCACTTGTGATGAACACCGGGTGTTATATGTAAGTGATGAATCACTAAATTCTATACTTGAAACTAATATCATACTGTATGTTAACCAACTGGAATTTAAGTAAAAACTTGAAGGAAAAGAAAATGAATTTTTTAAAAAGCTTCCTTGTGTTTCTGCTATGCAAAGTTGAAAGCCACTAAAAAGGCCATCTTGGTTAATGGAAGATAAGTATTTTATTTGGCTAACCTGAATAATAGTTTGATTCTTGGTTATGAAGGTAGTGTGTGGCATTGAGATTATTTTATTTATTAGGTAGACGAGGAAGGTCAAAAAGACAACAAAAAGACAACTTCTGGATAGAAAAAAAGCAGCTATGCAATATTTACATATTAACAGACCAACAAAAGTTAGACTTGAGAGAAGCGAGATACATTTATTAATTCCCCTGGGAGTTGTAGGTAGATAAAATGTAATTGTTTGCAATTCTATGAGAGCTTAGGGCAACTTTCCTTTTGGAAATTGCATTTTGGGTGCCCATTTCTGCCTTTCTGTTGTAGAGCTTGATTAAACCTTAACAACTAATTTCCATCTACAACTTTACCCTGCCTCCTATCTACAAATACAGCTATGTTTTTGGCAGCTCTACTTTTCCTATTTCACTTTGTCCTTTGGATAGAATCTTTTTTTTTCCAAAAAAAAATATTTTAATACTATGACAAATGCTTATGATAGAATACCACATGTGGGAGCACTCCCCTCAAATACGTGAAATATTTAAGTGAATACATAGCTTTTTTTAAAAAAAAAAATGTCTTATTTTATTTTTGAGAGAAAGAGAGACAGAGTGTGAGCAGGGAGAGGCAGAGAGAGAGGGATACAGAATCTGAAGCAGGCTCCAGGCTCAGCTGTCAGCACAGAGCCTGACGCGGGGCTTGAACCCATGAACCATGAGATCACAACCTGAGCTGAAGTCAGATGCTTAACTGGCTGAACCAACCAGGCGCCCTAAAGTGAATATATAGCTTATTTGTAACTTTATGTTCTATTTTTAAATGAATATTAGTTTTGTAATTAGGAAATAAACTTATTTAGTTGTTAAAAATAGTAAAGTGATAAAGTAATAAACAGGGTTTTTACTTTTTTATATTAAAAGGAGAAAGAGGTAAGAGGCACATTTTATGAACCTTCCATTAGAGTTTAATTCCAAGTGTGATTCCATATTTAATTGAATTGTTAGAAAAGAGACCTGTACTTACGGTTTTTACTCAAAATAATGATAAAATAGTTGCCAACCTGCGGGATTCTGTGTTGGAAAAGACAAAGCAAATGCAAGATATGCGGGCTTTATGATTTTGCTACCATCTCCCCTTGCTGCAGAAATTAGTGTCAGGTTTGCAGACAGAAAGTAATTTTTCCTCTCTTTTGCAAATGACATTTTCAGCGTCTACGGTTATTTGGACGCGGATGGCCTCCTCCGTAGAGGAATGCGTAAGAGAAGTGTTCTGAGGTCTCATTGTTGAAATGGATACCTGCTTGGCTACACCAGCTCAGAGATTCTCAGTGTATGGTTCCCGGTCAGCAGCCAGGATCATCGGGGAACTTGTCAGGAGTAGAAGTTCTCAGACCCTGTCCCAGAATATGGACCGGAAATCTGAGTTTAGCAAGTGCTTCAAGCGATTCTGATCCCTGCATAAATTCTACTCCAGTCCCTGCATTTCTGATGTGTGTTCTGCGGTGATCCACGGGGAACTCCATGCAAAGCACCCTCAAATGGTCGTGTCATCTTGCCGCTGTAGCTGGCTGGCTCACTGTTATGTAGCCCCAGCACTGACAGCGTCCTAAGTAGGGTCCAAATGCTGCTCCAGTAACACAGTAACAGCTATAGCTTATTTAGGCCCACGTATGGAGCAGCCAGGAGAGATCAAGCAAATGCCCCAGAGCAGCACCTGGCCTGGCTTGCCAAGCAGCCGAGGTAAATGGTAGCAATGGGACGTATGTGTACCAATGGTGTTAGGGACTCTGGGGCTGTCCTTGAGATCTACTGCCAGGAAGTCCATGATCTTCTTCCATGCTGATATTTGGAACAATTCCACCCCCAGTGATTCTCAAAATGAGGTTCAAGGATTGTTTGCCTCAGACTCCCTAGAATGCTTATTAAAATATATTCCTCTCTTCAAACCCACCTCTGCTGGTTAGAGTCTACAGGGATAGAACCCAGGAATCCGCATTTGTAATAACCTCACCTGGTGAATCTTGCGCTCACTGCACTAAACTAGCCAAAATCCCTATAAAGGCAAAGATTGTATGCATCACTCAACCCTTATCTTCTCTATACCTAGCACAGATCCTGGATACAGGGGTGCTCCTATGAATTTACCAAATGAATGAATACATGTAGAATGCACAAAGCAATAAAGGAACAGATGAATGAAAGAACAGACAGATGAACAAATTCAAAGGACAACTAATCTTTGTGCGTTTGGCTAATATAGAGAATTCTTAAATGTTGGAACTATTATTTCAAAGTTGGATCTTAATTAGAATTCTCTCCATTATAGGAACAACGAGACCTCATGAATGAATATTCATGTGCGGGTATATAAATTACCTAGAACAAATTATTAAGCCAAGGCTAGTTTTCCTTCTTTCCCGGTTGCTGCAGATTTATGAACGGCACTCATTCCCAAGCTATTAGCTCTATAAGTGATGGAGGAGATGTAAAATCAGGACATTCAAACAAATATTAGCCCAATCATAATATAATTAGAAAAAGAAATCCTGTAGAAAAATAAGCGAATCCCAAAGGAAGGTTTAAATGATTATTTGGAGGTTAGAGGGTGTTTTGGATCACCTGCTTCACATTTCTTCATTACATAGTGTATATAGAGGAAAACAGCTATGCAGTACTTAACATGGGGTGATTCTGGCTGGAACATCTAAGAGCATACCTCTAGAAGGTTTTTGGCAAAATGCAGAGTCTCTTGCTCTAAATTTACCATATAATTTTCTAAATGATTCATGGAGAAAAATACCTTTGCCTACTTCTATGGTTTTGCAAAACAGCAGCACCTGTTCCCCCCCTCCCCCCCACCATTGATGAAAACCCCTCTCCGGGATCTAGCCACTGGCCTCTTAAAAAGTACCAAGTGACCCTTCCTTGTGGCTTGTCAGAAGGAATAAAGGACACAGGCAAGACCAGGTTGCCATTTCTGATTTGAGCTCCTTGCCTGGGCCTGAGGGGTCTGGGATGTGTCTGCTGGTAGAGATGAATGGAGCACAAGCAGCACACTCATCAGACTCCGCAATGAATGGGCACCGAGTTCCCAGCATCTACTTACTTCCCCAAGCCTCCAGGCACCTTTACAGAGTAACAAATGATAGAAGCAGCCCCAGTGCCACCATCCAGCAGGATGAACACAAAAATAAGGTTTTACCATTTATTCGACAGTCGCAATAGAGCTACACGTGTGCACACCCACACACACATTTTTTTTCCAAAGTAACACATATAGGAAGTTTAAAGTCAGTAGTAGTAAAAGGCTTATGCAAAAGCTAGCAGTCTCTTGCCTTGTTCCTTCATAGCCTCTATTTCTTCTCCCCAGAAATAGCCTCTTTCAGAGTATTTAGCTGCTTATTTTGTGCATTATTCTCTATATTTCAACAAATATGTTACACGGCTGTTTCATTTTTATTAACGTTCGATAGAATCTATTTACCTCCTTTAATGTGAGGCACTACCAACCCATATTCTACAATCTCTACCAACCTTCCACTAACTGGCACCAATTGTGCTTGAAATAATAACCTCGCAGATATAGTCCAAGCCAAATTGAGCCAAGCGTTATTCAATGAGCATCTTTCTTGTACCACCATTTTCCCCCTGCAATTAATCATTGTTTTGCCTTTTTAAATTTGCTTGTTTTCCATGTACCTGAGGCTGTTTTATCTTTCCAAATCTTCCAGTTTTCTCCTCTACTGGAAGAATAACATTCTTCCCAAATCTGTGAAAATATCAATTTCTTCATGTTTTCCTGTGGAAAACTCTGTATGTCTCCGCCCATCTTCTGTAGTCTCCACTGGTTGCTCTCTGGGCTTTGTACTTGTTCAGGCTGTTACATTTTCCATTTGCCAGATTCCAGTGTTTATTCACCTGCTTCCTGGTTCACTCCCTGAAGTGTTCGGCCATCTTCTAAAACCTGAAAGCTACTCAAAGTGTGGGTCACTGACCGGAAGCATTGGCATCACCTGGCATCTGTTAGAAATGCAGAATCCCAGCCCCTGGCTACCACCAACAGGAGGACAAGCAACAGTTTAACAAGCCCCCCCAGCTGATTTTCATACACAATAACATTTGAGAATCAGTGCACTAAACATATTTGGGCTGGAGACCAACTTCTAGATTGGAAATAATTTTCCAAAGAATTACTATCTTCTAGAATCCCAGATGGTTGAGGAAACACCCATCACTATTCTAATCTAGTTTCTTGGTGTGATCAGTCTTTCCTTTTTCCTCCTCTAAAACTTTCTTTTTGCCCCTAGTGTTCTGAAGTTTCAGGATAATATTCTTGTGTTCCTGTGTGTGTGTGTGGGTGTGCATGCCTCTGTCAGTTCTGGGAATTTTCTCATAGTCTTTTTTTGATAATTTCTCCTCTCTGCTCTATTTTTCTTAAACTCCTATTTGGATGTCAGATTGTCTATATCCATCTTTAATTTACCCTTAATTTTGTTATCTTTCTCATCTTCTTTGTTTTGCTTTCTGGAATATTTCCTAAATTTTATCCTCCCACCTTTTAATTATTGCTTTAATTATATTTAATTGACAACTTCTCTTTCTTGTTTGATTGTTTCATTCATTTTATAGCACTCTGTTCTCTCTTTTTTTGGGGGGGGTTCAATATCTTCTGTTTGTTCTCAGGAAGTATTAATCATAAATGTTTTGAAGGTTTTTTTTTTTTTTTTTGTGCTCTGTGTATTATTGTTTTTTCTCTGAATTCCTTTTCCTGTTTGTGTTTTCCTTCACATCCAAGGCATTCTTCAAAAATCTGAAGTCTGGTAATCCATGTTCATTCATACTAAAGTCTATTCATAGTTAAGAGCAAGGCCACAAAAAAACTTTCTATGTAACCACGTGTAGGCTCCTTGAGTTCTGGGTAGCACTTAAGGACAATGAAGTCATGAGTTGTGTTCTTCATTAGAGGATGCTTCCATATCAGTACATGGAGGGAGATCTTTGCTCTGGGCTATTCTGTCTGCAGACAATCTCTTAATATCTCACATGAGGGAGGAAGATAAGATATATACCTGGGGGAATTCTGGAAGCAAGACGAGGGGAGGGCACTGAAATCCTCTCTCTCTATTTTTCAATTAAGCTCCCGCTTCGGACTTCATGGAGCACCCATGCTATTTCCTATGTTGATGTACATTACGGGTCCTTTCCATTTTGATTTCTTCAGAGAATAATCAGTCCAGCTCCGGAGTGAGGAAGGGGTAGAGGGAGAGTTACCTGGATGCCCAGCACATGGGAAGCTGTCTAGGGGTCTTCCACATACAGATTTTAAACTAATGAGCCTGTTGTCAACTCAGCCTATCAGCCTCAACTGCTATGGTAGCTGGCATTTTCCAAGGATGATCAGTCTTGGGGTGGAGTGGGGAAAATCTGTTGTTCTTAACAGTCATCACACAACCAGGTCCCTCAATTCTAGACAGCTAAGTCAGATGTCCCATCTTCCAAAAACCTAACTTGAAAAGTGTTCTCTTACAACTAGTAGGTTTTCAAGTCCTTTTGGCATCATTTAGTGCGGCTTGCAGACAAAGAGAAGATAAATGCTTGTGGTTAATCTTCTATGTTTAACCAGACAGCCGTGAAATGCTCGTATTGCCACTTATTATTCACATGTTTAGCAATATTATTGAAGAATCCTGATTAAACACAGTAAATTGAAAAACATATGAAACTCCACCAAAATGGAAGTTAAGAGTTCTTGTGGGTGTAGTTTTTTCCTTTGTTTGTTTGTTTTAATATCAACCCCCAATTATAGATGAGAGGAAACAAACCATTTTAGAATGTGGAAACACGCCAGATAATGTTAGTTGACTTAGTATATGAAGAGAACTGCAGCTTATGCTGGGGGAAGGGCAAGAATAAGCCAACAGCAATCTTACTTTTGCCACAGAACCTCAGAAATCTTAAAAAATTAGTCATTCCAGCCAGACGCCTTGGAAGGTAGAGGTGGAGATTGGCTTGGATCAACAATGGTGGTTGAAAGTCTGTAGTCACTCCATAGAATACGATCAGGAGGCTTAACAAGCACAGAGCATATGCCCAGTTACATGTGAATTTCAGGTAAACAACCCATACTATTTCAACTCACAACTTCTATAAGAAAAAGCATTGTTTATCTTCAAGTCAGATTTAACTGGGTGTCCTGTACTGTTTCAGGTTCCTGACCCACAGATTCCCTCCCTGACCCAGCACTGAGCGGAAACTGCCCTCCTCTTTCAGGCAAAAGACTAGGAACTTACTCCTAGAAGTGATCTAGAAACAATGTGGACATGTGACCACTAGACCCAACTGACTCTTTACTGAAAAATGGGGATCTGCTGAAGTCTCTAATGGAATAGTGAGCCCACTCCCACCACCTCTTGTCTCCTTCCCCAACTTGTTGAAAGCCAGGCTTATAAGACTCTAACAGGGGATTACTTTGGGTATATGTTGAGCCCATTTTATCAAAAAAAAAAAAAAAAAAAAAAGTCCTGTTTCTTGGGTCGCCTGGGTGGCTCCATCGATTAAGTGTCTGACTCTTGGTTTCGGCTCAGCTCACGATCTCATAATTTTGTGAGTTCAAGCCCCACATTGGGCTCTGTGTTGACAGCATGAAGCCTGCTTGGGATTCTCTGTCTCCCCCTCTTTCTGCCATTCCTCTGCTTGCACTCTCTGTCTCTCTCAAAATTAAAAAAAAAAAATTGAAAAAAATAAAAAGATCCTGTTTCTTGATCAGAGATTTGGAGATCTAGATTTCTTTTTAAGAAACTGAACTGTGCCCTGAATTTAGGCTAATGGTATGGGGCCTCTTAATTCTCCCAGCCACATAAACCTATACCAGGCAGGAAGCCCCTCTGAGGCACACAGACCCTGTGAGCTTTTTGATAATTCACTTGTTACATATTAGTCATCAGCTAAGCCACACCAGATATTTGTGGAATACCTTTCTTGTTAAAGACAGATATCACATCGCAAATATTAAAAAGGGTAACTGGAGGAGAGAAAAGCAATTCAAGGATCAGAAAAAAATAACTTTAAAATATTGCGGTCTTCAGAGAGACAAGATTCAACTTACTAATTTTTGGAGATAAGAAGAGAATGAGGTAGAAAAGGAAGACTCAAAAGAACAAAAACTCTTACAAATTAAAAATATAATAACAGATATAAAACATTCAACTTGGAGCTACAGACTAAATCAAAAGAAGTATTCCAGAAAAGGGAAAAAGTAAAATAAGATGAAGCTATGAAAATAGGAGAAATGAGAAGAAAGTTTAAGTCTCCAATATCTACTAACAGAAGTAGCAGAGAGAAAAAACAGAAGAAACTTGCAAAATAAATAAGAAAAAAACATAAAGGAAAATACCCATAACTAAAGAACATAACTTTCTCTATTAAAGAGCTCAATACGCACCAGGATAATGGCTGAAAAAATAATACGCCAAACCATATTATCACCAAGTTCCAAAAGGAATCCTATTTGTCAACATCAATGCTGGAAGACAGAAGAGAATGTTGCGAGGCTCTGGGAGTTCTGGGGGGATGTAATTTCCAACCGAGATTTCTGTGAAGATAAACTAGGAGATAAGTATGAGGTCAAACTAAAGACAAGCTCAGATGTGTAACCGTTCACACATTTACTTTCCAAGTATTCTTTCTAAGAAGCATTTCTAAGAAGTATTCTTTCTATTAAACGAGTGCCCCTCCACAATGAGAAGAAAATCAAGAACAAGCAAGATATGATATCCAAGAAATAAAAAATTCATTACAGGAGAGAGGCAGAGGTAAGCACCCAGTGATGGCCAAGGCAATATGAGGACAACAGGTGGAGACGAAGACTGGAGACTGAGGAAGGGCACCTGGAGGGATGTCTTCAAGAGATAAAAATGGACAGAGTTTAGTAGCTGAATATTTTTTCCCTATTTATTTATTTACATCCAAGTTAGTTAGCACATAGTACAACAATGATTTCAGGAGTAGATTCCTTAATGCCCCTTACGCATTTAGCCCATCCCACCTCCCACAACCCCTCCAACAACCCTCTGTTTGTTCTCCATATTTAAGAGTCTCTTCTGTTTTGTCCCCCTCCTGTTTTTATATTATTTTTGCTTCCCCTCCCTTATGTTTGTCTGTTTTGTCTCTTAAAGTCCTCATATGGGGCGCCTGGGTGGCGCAGTCGGTTGAGCGGCCGACTTCAGCCAGGTCACGATCTCGCGGTCCGGGAGTTCGAGCCCGCGTCGGGCTCTGGGCTGATGGCTCAGAGCCTGGAGCCTGTTTCCGATTCTGTGTCTCCCTCTCTCTCTGCCCCTCCCCCGTTCATGCTCTGTCTCTCTCTGTCCCAAAAATAAAATAAATAAATGTTGAAAAAAAATTTTTAAAAATAAATAAATAAAATAAAGTCCTCATATGAGTGAAGTCATATGATATTTGTCTTTCTCTGACTGACTCATTTTGCTTAGCATAATACCCTCCAGTTCCATCCACGTAGTTGTAAATGGCAAGTAGCTGAAATTTTGAGAGGATACTTTGGGAGGATATTTGAAAGAATGCTTGCAGATAAATGGATATTAGGTCCCCGGAAAATGGAAAGTGTGGGGAGGTGAGTGGAAGGAAGAGAGGGTGAGAGAGGGAGAAGGAAAAGAGGGAAGAGGACAGGAAAGAGAGAAGGAGGGGAGGGATCGGGGTATCCATTCAAATTGTCAACCCCAAAAGAAAGAAAATGGTTGTGCAGGAAATAACCTGCAAACCTAAAATTAAAAAAGGAAGGTTAAATTAAAGATTGCTTGGCTCAGCAATAAATATTTAAGAAAAAACTATTTTAAGTAAAACTTATGGCATAACTCTATCGGGAGGAGGCAAGAACAGTGTGGTATGGGTGATGAGTGAGTGAGTCTCTATGTGAAAACGTGCGTGTCTAGACAGTTTTAAGAAAGCAAAATCCCCCTTTTACTAAGGAGAGCCACCAGAACCGATCGGAAACTGAAATAGAAGTTAGGAGTATTTAAATGTTGTTTTGAAATATTTCAGCTAATATTAGCAACAGAAATCTGTAAGAGTTGAACACGATTCGCATCGGAGATTGGTACTGAGGAGGGGAGGGGCAGGGAACTGCTTTTTAAATTATAAAGCTTTGAAAGCTATTTGATTTTTAAATGATGCACTTACAAATCTACAAAATAATACGTGCACACATATTTGATAAAGTAATATATATTATACATATTTTCTCCTCTCTGACTCCTTCCCTTGGCAAGGATTTTGAGTATATCAGTGAGGTACATCGTTTCTTCTTCATGCTAATTTTTTTTATTCCAATTTGCACAGCACAGGTAGCCAGAACTGTCTTGTTTTGCAGTTTTTACACGTCTTTGTGCAGTTCACCTTTAGACTTTTGGTCCACAAAAATATAAATCAGACCTCACATTTCTTTTGTGTCTCTTACAAAGAGACAGACGATGCTAATTCTTAAAATGCCTGTTACCGAGTCTGCGGTTGTTCTACTCTTTGGAAGAACGATCTATCCAAAACCCAGTCAAGGCTATAATAAAAAAGTACACACATAAAAGAAAGGTCCTAGGAAATCTCCCTTCAGTTGGAGAAAGAGGAGCCATTGGATCTGATAGTACAATAATACCACTCTGTGGGTCCCTGTAAGGGATTATTTCTGTGCAGTCATCTGCTGACTGTAGCATCCAGACCCTCAGAAACCCATTTTAAGAGCTAGAGGTATTGGGGACCATCAATGAGAAGGTCACAGAATAGGTTCTGTCCTGAAATGACCTTCCACATCATGAAGCTAGGGCTAGGTTTCAGATTTCTGAATTCAAATGGAATTTCAAAACAATACAAACAAAATTATTGGGTCTAGAATAATAATGGGCATGAAAGTCTATGATTGGCACCTATACAAATTTCAAGGGTGTGAATTACATCAAAACAAATTTATATACAAACACTGGGTTTTTAGAGCTGGAAGGAATCCATTGATGCTTGGGAGAGCTAACTTAAAACAATTTAAACAAAATGCCATGTTTCACAGCAGGAAACAAAGTTTATGGAACTCATTACTCTAAAAAGTGAAACAGGAATTATAGTTCTTAAAGAGGTTTAAATAAATTCATACACGATTGATCTGCAATGGGTTCTTTGTGAAAATTAGATTATATTTTCAAGCTAAACATTGGAGGTTAGTGCTACAGAAAAACAGTAACAAGAAAAGTAACAACAATAATTTTTAATAAAATAACCCTACTATCGAGTTCAGTGAACTCCTCTATGCACTTTATAATAAATTATCTTAGTTAATTCTATAGCAACCAGCAAGCTATTATTCCTCATATGTTACAAATGAGAAAAATGAGTCTCTGATCAGTTAGTGATGGACATTAGATTTTAACCAGTCCAAAGATATATGTTCCAGGATGAGGTAAGCCTCCTACGATTGCTGGTCCTGAACAGAAAGAGCCATTTTCTGGGGTGTAGGAATGAACCATTCAGGCTTGCATATCCCTACTCTCAAAGTACTCGCAATGTGAAATCTGGTAAAGGGGGAAAAAGATCAAAAGTCTGTGAGGAGTATGTGGAGTATGTGCAGGATGAACACATATCCCAGTTGGCCTGGTACAGATCCAGAATAACCATTACAACAACTCTGTCACTCTGAGGAATAAAGAAGAATTGAATAACGGGGGGCCAAGTAAACAAATACACTTAAAGTTTATCGCTTCAGTATCTTAAGTTAATTTTAAAATATTAAAAACATTGTATGTTTATACTAAATCATATCCTCAAAAGGCCAAATGTCTTAAAAGACGAGGCTCAGTCATTACTACATCACAACTTCCAATGCTAATTTAACCCCACATTGCACAATTTTATCTTCCTTCCACAATGAAAACTCTGGATTCCAACAATAGTAGCACAGTGATTCATTTCCTCAACACATCAAATAATTTTCAGAACTGCTACACCCATACTACCAAAAAAAAAAAAAACCCTAATCTATTAAAAAGAATCCAAGATCTGTTTACATTCCTTTTCCCCCTACACTAAGCATATACAAAGTTCCATGTTAAGAAATTATTTGGTTTAGCTCTTTCTTTCCCCACCTTTCAGTGTGGTTATGTTATTTATTTGAAACTTACTAAGTTTGATTTGTATATTGGCATTTAGATTTGGATTTTCTATTTTTAAACTCTCATCTTGGTTTAATTTGTTTGAATATGCAGATAACATTAGTGTGCTTCCAAAAGTAAAACCTGTACCAAAAATTTATATTCAGAAGAATGACATGTTCTCTTTTTTCTTTCGCTATATGGCTCCCTCCCACTACCCACCCCCCAGCCCCCACCACGTCTTCCTGCCCTGCTTGTGGATAAGCAATTTTACTCTTTTCTGCGTTTGCTATGTTTCTCTTTGCAAACATAAGTACTCTTTTTTTTTTTTTTTTTTACTTAAGGTATATCCTAAATACAACTTTCCATCATTTCATTGAGATCTTTCTCATTCTTTTTCAAAGCTGCATGATATGCCACTGCGTGTATAAGCTGAAGTTTATTCAATCAATTACCTATGTTTGGGCACATATGTAGTTTCCAATTAGTTTGCAGTGAAAAATAACATGGCAATGGGTAGTATCAGTATGCATATTTTTGTATTGTTAAATGTGTGCTTTGTGGTAAGTTCCTAGAAGTGAAATTTTTAGTTTAAAAGTTAAATGCATCTGTGGGTTGGTTAGATATGGACCGATCTCCACATAACAAATTTACATTCTCAACAGCATTGTAGGAGGGTGCTATGTCTCCACACGCCTGCCATCAAATTAAATTGCCAAGTTTTTGAGCTTTTGTTGAGAAATGCTATCTCTAGGTAGTTTTAATGTATAAAGTTTAAAAAATCATTTTTCTTATATTTAAAAATATTTTATTACAAAGTTTAAAAAATTATTTAGTTATTATTTTAATTCACAATTTTAAATGGTGAGTGAAGGTGAACATTTTTCATATGGCTAAAGCATATATGTAGATATAGGTACATATATATACACACACACTGTAAGTTTTCTGTTCATATATTTTGCCCAATACTTCTACAATTTCTTTAAACTTTATTATTTATGTATTTATTTTTCTATTTATTTTTCTTTTCTTTTTTTTTTTTTTTTTTTTTTTTTTTTTTTTTTTTTTTTAGAGAGAGAGAGTGAGGGGAAGGGACAAACCCAGAAGGGGACAGAAGATCTGAAGTAGGCTCTGTCAGCAGAGAGCCTGATGCAGGGCTCGAACTCACAAACAGAATGACGTGAGGTGAAGTCAGATGCTTAACTGACTGAGCCACCCAGGTACCCCAATCATTTTCTTTAAATTTGAAAAGGTCTGTACATATTAGAGATATTAGCCCAATATCTATAATGTATGTTACAAATATATTCTCACTTCTCATTTGCCTTTGATTACTTGATTTTTTTAATCAAGCATGATACATTATTTTTGCTTTTTTGTCAAATTATGAATCTACTGCATTTATATTTTGAACCATTTCTATAAAGCTTTTCCCTACATCTATGTTATGAATTACAGATTATTCACTCATGTTATCTTCTAATACTGTATTATTTCTTTGCTTTACATTGAGAGATGTAACTCATTTAAAAGTTTTTCTTGTGAATGGTGTGAGAACTGGCTCTATTTTTTCATTTGATATGGCTCTCCAGCTCTCTCAAAGTCCATTTATATCCATTTAGTGATTCGAGATATATCTTTATAATACATTACAGTTTTACATGTAATTGTGTCCATTTCTGGATGTTCTATTTCATTCGAGTCTTATGCCTATCTATCCATGTGCCAGTAACACATGTTTTAATTATAGAGACTTTATAATATATTCTGTTCATGTCTTAGGGCTAGTTCCCCTCCAAAGCTCTTCTTTTCCTGCCTTTTCTAAGGTTTTTTTTTTTTTCTCATGTATTTTTTTTCATAGACTTTAGTATTGATCTGACTAGCTCCACAAAACCTCTTCTTAAAATTAAGATCACTCTCTCCTTCAAAAATAAACATTAAAAAAAATTTTTTAAGGGAGGACGCCCGGGTGGCTCAGTGGGTTAAGCGTCTGACTTTGGCTCAAGTCATGATCTCACAGTCTGAATTCGAGCACTGCATTGAGCTCTGTGCTGACAGCTCAGAACCTGAAGCCTGCTTCCGATTCTGTGTGTCCCTTTCTCTCTCTGCACCCCCTGCCCCTGCTCACACTCCGTCTCTCTCTCTCCCTCAAAAAATAACATCAAAAAAATATTTTTTTTAATTAAGATCATATTGTTCATACATTTACCTAGGAAGAAATTACATAAAAATTTTTTTTTAAATGTTTGTTTATTTTAGAGAGACAGAGAGAAAGAGAGAGAGAGAGAATGAGCAGGGGAGAGGCAGAGAGAAAGGGAGACACAGAATCTGAAGCAGTCTCCAGGCTTTGAGCTATCAGCACGAAGCCCGATGCGGGGCTCAAACTCATGAACTGTGAGATGACCTGAGCCAAAATCAGATGCTTAACTGACTGAGACACCCAGGCACCCCTAGAGAAATTACATCTTGATGATGCAGTCATACTAACCAAGAAGAAGAGATTTGCCTGTTTGTCTATTTGCCGAAGTCTACTTTTATGTTGTTCGGCAACGTGGAACAGTCTTCTGCATATAAGGTTTAATGAGTTTTGTCTTACTGATTATGCCTAAGCATGTTATCTTTATATTTTCCTTATTCTAAATGGGGATTTCTCCTTCATTATGTTTTCCAACTACTTATTTATTTATGTATGTGAAACCTATTAATTTTTGAATGTTAATTTTATACCTTGCTGCAACGTTAATGGGAACATAAAAAAAAAAAAACATGCACACAAATGCACTGTGTTCATAAAGGTCTATTTCCTTAGTGATGGGTAGAGCATGTAACAATTAAATACATTTAAATAACATAATATGTGACTACATGCCTACAGCACTGGTAACTAGATAGATAACCAATTCAACTAGAAACCAGCTAGCTAACAAGTAACTGTCCAAATACTGAAAATGTAGCTTTTGTTTAGACCAGACTGTGTTTTGATCACTTTCTTGGGGGGAAAAAGTCTGCTGGTCACATCAGAAATATATGAAGGTGAAATCTTCCAACATCCATTCCCAGAGGTTTCTTTCAGCTGAATTAAGCCTCCAACTCCAGGGCAAACCCAGAGTTGAGGCTTCCAGCATGAATGCTTGTCCCGTCTACCAGAGCAGATAATGTAAGCTTGACCCCAGGCCTCAGAGTCTGAGTGTAGCCCACTCTAATTAAACTAGAGTCGTTGACTTTTGCAGAAATGGATACAGTGGGACCCAACTGATATTTGGTCCCAATGCCAAAACGAGTGCATTTGGTAGCTGATGTCCAAGCAAGATTTACTGAAGTGTCAAGATCATCACATACTTTCTGATAAACTGATCCTCCAAATTCTGTCCCATCATTCTGTGTAGCTAGAAGTCCATGGTCCTGTGGCCCACTAAAGTTATTTCCTGTCAACTTTTGTTAAATGCTTATTTATTTTGAGAGAGAGAGAGAGAGAGAGAGAGAGAGAGAGAGAATGTGGGGTGGGGGAGAAGGAGAAGAAAAGAGAGAATCACAAGCAGGCTCCACACTGTCAGCACAGAGACCAACTTGAAGCTAGAACTTGCCATCTGTGAGATCATGACCTGAGACCCTCAAATTTTAATATAATTTAAACTGTATCCTGCATAAAGAAAACTTCGTAAGCGGGGTGCCCAGGGGGCTCAGTCGGTTAAGCCTCCAACTTCAACTCAGGTCATGATCTCACAGTTGGTGAGTTCAAGCCCTGTGTCGGGCTCTATGCTGACAGCTCAGAGCCTAAAGCCTGCTTCAGATTCTGTGTCTCCCTCACTCTCTGCCCCTCCCCCCTCGTTCCCTATCTCTCTCTCAAAAGTAAACATCAAACAAAAAAAGAATGAAAGAAAGAAAGAAAGAAAGAAGAAAGAAAGAAAGAAGAAAGAAGAAAGAAAGAAAGAAAGAAAGAAAGAAAGAAAGAAAGAAAAAAAGAAAGAAAAAACTTTGTAAGTAAAATTATGGAATAGAATAAGTTTAAAGGGATATCTCAGAAATAATGTGTGGGCAACCTGGGTTGATCCATTGCTTAAGCGACTGACTCTTGATTTCGGTTTGGGTCATGATCTTACAGTTATAGGCTCTGCACTGATAGCACAGGGCCTGCTTGGGATTCGGTCTCTCCCTCTGCCCCTTTCCCACTTGCTCTCTCTCTCTCTCTCTCTTTCTCTCTCTCTCAAAGTAAATAAACCTTTTGGAAAAAAAAAAGAGGAGTGCCTGGAAGGCTCAGTCAGTTAAATATAAGACTCTTGATTTTGGCTTAGGTCATGATCTCATGGTTCATGAGATCAAGCCCCATGTCAGGCTCTGCACTCACAGCACAGTATTGTGGTGAAGAGAGTGGGATTTATTTATCTTTTATGCAGAGAAGGATCTAAATGGAGGTGGGAAACAAGTTGCTTATTGGTGTTTTGTGTGTGTGTGTGTGTGTGTGTGTGTGTGTGTGTGTTTTACCATATAGTTTGTTTCGTTTCCACGGGGAAATTACAATAGACAACCTGCTGTACGTCAGGTACAATTCACTACGTTATGTCATTTGACTATTACAAAAACTCTTGAGGTAAAAAATTGGAATTATTATAGAGGTAAATAAAGGCCCCCACCCTGGCCCCCAGCACCCACCCAGTCGGCCCGGCTCAGCCATGATCAGGGCAACCCTCATCTTCAACAGCCACAGGAAGCCGCGCGTCTCCAAGTTCCACCAGCCCCTACAGTGAAGATACACAACAACAAATCATCAGGGAGAGATTCCATTTGGTATCTAACAGAGATGAAAATGTTTGTAATTTCCTAGAAGGAGGATTGTTAATTGGAGGACCTGACAACAAACTGATTTATAGACATTATGCAACATTATATTTTGCCTTCTGTGTGGATTCTTCAGAAAAGTGAACTTGGCATTTTAGATCTAATTCAAGTATTTGTGGAAACGTTAGACAAGTGTTTTGAAAGTGTCTGCGAACTGGATTTAATTTTCCATGTCGACAAGGTTCACAATATTCTTGCAGAAACGGTGATGGGGGGAATGGTGCTGGAGACCAACATGAATGAGATTGTTACACAAACTGACGCATCAAATAAACTGGAGAAGTCGGAGGCTGGCTTAGCAGGAGCTCCAGCCCGTGCTGTATCAGCTGCAAAGAATATGAATCTTCCTGAGATCCCAAGAAATATTAACATGGGTGACATCAGTATAAAAGTGCCAAACCTGCCCTCTTTAAAAAAAAAAAAAAAAAAAATTTAAAGGCCACTCCTGGGTAAAATCCAGGGGGAAAACTCATCTAAGTTTACCATGCAGTTGTTTACCAAAAATAGAGGAGGAGACTATTAATTTTTGTTCTTGGATTGAAGTCAAGGTACGAGAGAGAAGTTGTGTAAAACCCGTAGGGAAGTTCAATGTGGCTTTTCCTGCTCAGTGATTTTGAAGAAATGGGATCGTTCTAGTGTGATACTCCCCTTTCTTTTCTAAACTGCATTCCCGTGCCCACCTAAGGCATGCCTCTATGTATCGGCTACTACAGTATTTCAAAAAGTGTCTGAGACATTTCTTTCAACTATGTACAATCCAAACTGTTGCTTTCTTGCATGGATCACCCGTGCAGCATTCCATAGTTCTTTCTGTTATTTGTCACACTTGTCATTTAAAGAACCGAGTATGTATTGCATGAAAACATTATGACCTTTTTCTCTTAGTTTAAATAAACTCCAAGGTAACTGGACTTCTAAAGCACCTTTCTGTTTGCCTGACAGCTACTTTAGCAACAACTGACCCAACAAAGTAAATAAAAGTATATTTTATCACTGTTAAATAAAAAAAAAAGAAAGAAAGGTAAATAAATGGACATAGGTAAACATATCAGATTTATAGCCTAAGTCTAGGTTTGCATGATTCACAGACCCGTATGCTTTCCACCAATACCACGTTGCCTTCCTAATCCCATAGGGATAAGGGATGAGCCAGAATGGAGGGAGACCAGAGCAAAAGACTGACCGGGAAGTTGGTTAGCAAGGCAGTCACAAAATCAGTGTATGTGGGAATGCCAACCTGTGGAAAGCAATGGGATACATTTTAGCACAAGGATCACTAAGAATTGGTAACGGCGTGTTGTAGCACCCAGAGGAGGAAGCACTCTTGACACTGGCTGGCTGGGTACAAATCCTGCCCCCTTCTTCATGACACGTGTGACCTTGGGAGGGTTATTTATTACTCCATTGCTTCAGGTTTTGTTTTGTTTTGTTTTGTTTTTAATTTTAAACATGGGACTATCCGGTCAGAAACACAAATGCAGTATGACTTCACCCATACGTGGAATTTAGGAACCAAAACAAAGGAGCAAAGAGGAAAAAAGGAAAGAGAGAGACAAACCAAGAGACAAACCCTTAACTATAAAGAACAAAGTGATGGTGACCAGAGGAGGTGGGTGGATGTTAGGAGTGAAATAGGTGATGGGGATTGAGGAGGGCACTTGTTGTGATGAGCACAGAGTGATATATGAAGTGATGAATCACTATATTGCACACCTGAAACTAAGATAACACTGTACGTTAACTAAACTGGAATTTAAATAAAGACTTTAAAACTAAATAAATCCGTAGAAATTGGACAATCACTCTCAAATGGGTTCTTGTGTGTTAACTACACTGGAATTTACATAAAGACTTTAAAACTAAATAAATCTGTAGAAATAGGATGATCACTCTCAAATGGGTTCTTGTAGATCCAAGTAAGTGGAAACTTAAATGGTGCCTTGGACATAGCAGCAATAAATACTACTTACCACTACCACTATTATTATTACCATTATTATTTTCATTACCATTAATGATTAGAAATAAAAGAGTACAAGACACTGCATAGCCTCCAACTTTTATATTTTTAGGTGACTGAAAGGATAGAGGTATGCTGAAGGACTTCGTAAAAATCTAAAAAAGGAACTCATTTATGGGGAAAATAAATGAATCTATTTGGGGAGGGAAAAAATGCCTTAAATATCTTGGACGGTTCTGAAGGTTGCTGTGGTCTGCTAAGTTTCTCTCTATATGGAGATTTTCTACAGGGGCCTTTTCTCAATGGTGTGTTCCCTCTATTATTCACTAGCATGCTGATACTGACATGGAACTGTTTCCTTGGACTTGGATATTAGCCCCCACCCATCAGCTCTCTGGCTGAAACCTTCTGAGTTTTACAGGCTACCTTCTAGAATCTACACTGAGTGGCCCTTCTTTTTTATTCACCTGTATCCTTGCTGTAGCTCAGCAGTTGGGGTGGGAATTCAGTTGTACCTGAACTGAACCACAACCGCCAGGTTGCAAATCTCAAGAGTCACAAAATATGCCTGGAGTAATCGTATGTGGTTTTTGTACGGCATATAGGTTACTTAGATTGAGATTAAAGAATTATGATTTTGTGACAAGGTCTGTATCTTGCATTCCTAATCTCCTTTTAAAGCACAAATACTGAATATCCGTTTACTGTTTTCCTACATACCTAGGTTGATACTTGAAACATATAATTGAACAGGAGACAGTCCCCACTCTCAAAAAGCTCCTGGGAAGATGGTGATATGCGTAAGAAAATCACTAATCACAATATAGTGTGATGGAGATCTTATATAAAGTGCTGTGAAAGTACAGGAGAAGCCCTAACGCAGTCTAGTGCCAACAAGGATAAGGCTTCCTGGAATTATTGACCTTGGAAGTGGCAGGGTTAGAAGGATGAAGTTCCAGATGGAGCGTCTAGCATTTGCCTAAGGACTGCATTTAAATGACAAGGGCTGGTCTATGTGGTAGGAAGGATAGGAGATGGTAAGCGGCCACATTGCAGCCAGCCTGAATGTCAGAAAAATGACTTTGGCATTGTTCTGAGGGGAAAAGAAAGTCACTAAAGTGTGTTAAGGTGGGGGATGGGGAATGGGAGTGATAAGCAGGTTTGCATTTTAGAAAGATTCCTTTTTAGCAGCCCTGTGGACTGGGTACTCAACTGTATCTGCAGTATCCCAGCATTCGAGTTCCCACATGCACTTGAGCACCCAATCAATGAGACTAAACCAATCATGACTCCTTACTTCTATGTTACAGATCAAAAGGCAGGTTGTGGATGAATTGCCCAAATCACTTTGCCAACATAAGGCAGCAGCCAGTCTGAGCTCTGATCTATATCCCAGCTAGCAGAGGGTCAAAGAGCCTCTTAATTCAATTTCCTATAATCTTCAAGTAAGTGCAAAATTTCAAAACCTTCCCCAAATGAGTTGCTTTTAGAAATTGAACTGGATTCCCTGTTGAAGTTTGGGTTTTCTAAGGGTTGAGTTTGCTGGGTGTACCTTTACTGCTCTTTACTGTCTCTTACTAATGTGGGCAAAGAAAAGATGAATTTCTTCTTCACGGACGTTGCCATGGCCTTTGTGAAGATAAGAGAACAGCATATAGTGAGGCTGGGAAGAGTGTTAAGTAAATGTAGTAAGCAACTCACGGATTTGAAGGATGTCTGGATAAAATTCAAGCCCAACTCTAAAACAGTCTTTTTACTAAAAATGACAGAAATTTGGCAGCCTGGATCTTGGGGTACGGAGTTAAATCCAGTTCTCAAACCTATCGGTTCTATGGTTCTAAGTAAATTATTGCACTTCTCTGAGCCTGAGTCTCAGGGACATTGTTTTCCGACATAAGAGGGGAATGATGTGTTGCCCTTTAAGAGTGCCTGTGTTTCCTTAAACTGTCAGTTTCCCCTGATACTTGACTCAGAGTCAGAATCTCATAACCTAGAAGGTGTGGGTCTAGTCCCTTTGTCTTTCCTTCTTTGGCTTCCACAAAAGCCACTGGCACTACTCATCCAAGGACTCTGCCTACTCTATTAGGGTTCCATTGGCTATTGAAACCAATGGCCAGGACACTTCTTGGGATACAAAAAAAACAAAACAAAACAAAACAAAAAAACACACAAAGTACGGTGATGTCAATACGGACAGGTTCCCATGGGCTCAGCCACAGCTTCTGACATGACAAAGACAAACAGGACAAATAGTCTTACCCAAATGTGTAACTTTAGTGATAGACTAATGCTTAAAAAAAAAGTAATTATCTTTGTAGTCTCAATGTTGACACAGACAGGGCTGCTTTAGAGGCCACTGGATTCAAGAATGTATAATTTGTCCCCTTAGGAGCTGAAGTGTTATCTCACATGCCACAAATCTTTTTTTTTCCCCCCACTAGGTGAAAATCTCAGAACTTCCCTACTATAATCCCCACTGAACAAATGCAGGAAGAAAATGAGCCACATATCCGTGAAGTCAGTATGCTTTACCAAAGAGTAGCAAACGTACAGCTCTTTTTTTTTTTTTTTAATAGCCCAAAGGATCAAGGGAGTTATACCAAAAAAAAACCCAGACAACTTTTCTTCGTCCTAGGGTTTTATTCTCCTGAGATGCCAGGGAACAAGGCTTATGTGAGGGTTGGAAGGATATTGTATTGTAGCCTAGAAAGTACAAAATCACAGATTATCTTACTGGGTGAATACCCAACTACCTCTGTAAAAGGATATTTCTTTTATCTCTTTATTTGAAGACAGGAGTTTCTGTTTTAAGTCTTGGAATTCAGGAAGACTTACAGTAAAACGCAGAAATATTTATTCTTCCGTGTCACCCCTCAGAGATTATACCTAAATCTCACTAGAGAATTCTGATTATACTTCAAGAGAGCGCTTAGACGTTTTTAGGGTGGACTTAACTCTCATCTTTGCCAAAGGACAGCGTTCCCATGGTGATGAGGATGATATTATCAGGATGGGCTCCGGCAGTGAGTACAGACCCATTGCTCACCACAGGAATAGATGGGATAAGAGATAACAGCATTTTCTGTTCAAACACAGATAACTCAAAGATTAGCCGGGCTAACAAGCCAGGAATTTTCACTAAATGTAAGCCTGATAGATTGTTTAAAATTATTATTCTCTTCACTGTCAAAGGTACTCTAAAATAGCAGGAATTCTCCTGTCCTATTAGGCTCCTCCAAGGATATGCAGCCCGTATGGGTAGGTGGCAACTTGAATACATTACTGAGATGCTAATATTAGGTTTTTGTGAGCATGAAAAGCTTTCGCTGTCTATTAGGCCAAATTGCATAAAGCCGGAGCTGAAAAGTCAGCTACAGTGTGCCTTTTGCAAAGGGTTGGAAAGCTGATATAAGCTCGACAGCATGCTATGGCTTTCCAATCACCTAACTTTATTCTCCTAAATGGAAAAGTTGTACCCCTTGCAAAATTCTATTATACCAAATTGTCCTTCTATACCCATCAGTGTAAGGGAAGCATGAATCCACATGTGATCCCCTTCCCGTACTTATCACCAATTTTACTAACATAAGCTAGCCTAAAATTAGTGAGTTCTTACCTACTAATATATGCCCTTCGATATCTTAGCTTGCAAGACTATAACAGGTGTATTCTCTTGTCAGTCCATCCATCTATCGATCTACCAATCGTCTATTTCTTGAACTTTCACTGGGTACTGACTGTATTCTAGGCACTATGCTGTGCATCTGCCTAGAATAAATAAAAAAGATGAATATTATATACTTCTCGCTCAAGGGAAATGCAAAGTCTGAGGAAGGGAATGAATGCATAAACAAACAACTACTATGCAGCACAATGTCTTGATAAGGGTTTATACTGAGCTGTACACAAATAAGGATATAGTTAGCTCCTCTGTGAGAGTCCGGGAACATATAACTGAAGAGCTAGGATTTAAGATGGGCCTGGGTCTAGGCTGAGTACAGACCTTTCTCCAATACCTCTGGCTCATAAGAGAAGACTGAAAAACAGGAAGCATAGAAGTCAACTGAAGGAAAGTGGAAAATAGACCCTGAGCCTGCCACACACACACACACACACACACACACACACACACACACACACACTCATCATTGAGTGCTGTGATATCTGAGGTAAGTAGTTAAGGATTAGGCTCATGCTAAGCATGTTAGTAGACACAGTCCACTATACAGAGTTGGCCCAAGATTGGCACAGTGGTTCTTACTCTTATTTGGATTATAAATTCCTTCAAGAACCTGATGAAGTTTCTAGACCTACTCTCCAGAAAATTGCATAAACACCTTAAATAGGCATGTTTGTAAAGAATTTCAGGGCATTCCATGAACACCTTAGACAGGGTCTATGGAGTCTAATTTAAGAACTTCTAGCTTAGAACCACAACTGGAGTCATACTGTTCTTATACTCCCAGAATATCCAACTCTCTTTTTAAATTTTTAATGTTTATTTATTTTTGAGAGAGGGAGAGAGAGAGAGCATGAACAGGGGAGGGGCAGAAAGAGAGGGACAGAATCTGACGCAGGCTGTATGCCATGAGCTGTCCGCACAGAGCCTGACACGAGGCTTGAACTCACAAGCTGCGAGATCATGACCTGAGCCGAAGTCGGACACTTAACCGACTGAGCCACTCAGTCACCCCCAGAATATCCAACCGTCTTTAATGATGATGGGAAAAAACACAATCCAGGAGCAAGTCTTTGCAGGCTTATAGGGTCAAATACATCTCTTCCAAGCCATGAAATATTGAATAACTTCCTTACCCTCAACTTGCTCACCTATATGATGGGGATATTAATCCTGTCTCTCAAGATTCATTATCAAGTTTACAGACAATCTATATGAAGTACCTAGACACAGCAGAGCGTCTGGCATATTATTTGTTTGGCTTTTATTATTATCACAAGTATCGGTATCAATATTAGCGTTGTATAATGACAACACTACAATTGGGTTCTAGAAATTCAGGGAGAAAATTATGGTGACCAGATGCGATATCCATCTGGATTCTTCAGAGATATTTCAAACTTCCTGTTTAGCTAGAACTCCCTCTGCCCTCAAGATGATTAATAAAAACATTGCAATTATATTCTAAACCCTCTGGGTAGAAAGTATAGTTACCTATATATTCTGTACGATGTTCAATAAATGTTTAATAAAATTACAATTCTACTTGGGATTTCTATATTTCTTTCATTTGATAGTCTCTAAGTACTTTGTAGATATTAGTTCATTAATTCTCCAAGTTCCACCGAGACTAGGAAGGTAGGAAATGTTAAAGGCTCTTTATTTGCTTGTGGTTTTTAAAGACATCTCTTCTCTTCATCCCTCCAAACCTTGTTGTGCCACTTCTCATCAAATAGATCAGGATTTAACCCCTTTATAGCATTAAGACCTTTCATCAACAATACCAGTAGACTAGCTGACCCCACTCAAGTTTCCTAAGTCTTAATTTCTCCTGCCCCATTATCCTTCTCAGTTTCCGATTCTCTTTATAGATTTAATCTCTAAAATGGGCTGGTTCCTTAACAGATCCTGACTAAAGAGAATTCTAATAACAAATTAAGAATATCACAACAGTGTATTGAGTGTTCAGTTAAGGTTATTATCGTCTTTGTTGTCTCGAAAACCCAATGCATTATCATTGCCTCCATTTTATGGTGAGAAAGAGTCCACAAGAAGTTGAATAAATTTGTATAAGGTCACACAGCTGGCAAGGAACAGAACTGGATTTGAACCCAGTTATGGCTATCTCTAGGGGGCACTCCTCTTACTGCTAAGACTTTTTCTTGGAAGCTACGCAAATTTTCCAAATTCTCAGGGTACCGTGGGGAACTTGCTGATCCCTCAGAGCTATGGACGGACAACCTGGGAACATCAGAGGACTTGCTTTGATACTGGGACCTGCAGTAAGGTGAGCTTTCGCTGAAGCCCCATCAACTGTAATCTCCATTTATCCTTCCTTCATCCCCTCTCAACCCACCACCCCATTCAAGAATCTGCCATGGGAAATCCAAGAAGATTTGAAACTGTGTATCATCCCAGGAGGTCTCCATAAAGCTAGAATGGACATCTTATATGGTCTCGCTTCCTATCTGTGTCTCTTACAAAACTGTGCCTCAGACTCTCTTAGGACTTTAAGTCTGGAAGGTGACAAAGGTTCCAGTCCCTGAAACCTGTATAGCACTGAATTTCATACGTACACCATTCTTTCTTTAACTGTCGATGGGAAGTGTCAGTCAGTCTTTCGACCCATTATTACTCCCCTCACCTCCCTCCTGGAATCTCTTGGGATTTCTTAGACTCTACCACCATCGCAAACCTACCTTCTTCAACAGAATTTCTACCATGATGACTTTCCACTCCAACTGGCAGCAACACACATTCACATGGTAAAAAATGATTCGTTGCATTAGATAAGAGATAAGTGAACCAAAACATATCAAAGGCCTGCTCTGAGGGGCAAGTTACAAATATTTTTGTGGACAAAACAACAGCTATTGCTGTTTTGATCTCCACATTAAAAATGAAATAAGAAATGGAGTGTCAGACTGAAGTGACTTTCCCAAAGCCACACAACCATTAACTGGAAGAAAGAATTTAAGTCTAAGTCTGACCCAGGCTAGAACACTTCTTTCTACTCCCCAAACTACATCGTTAACTTGTGTGAGAGTCACCTGTGCTGGCTCTTGATATTTATACTAGTTCGTCATCTGAAAGTTGACAGAGACCTTTGAATTTGCTTAGTAGAGGGACCCCAACCTTTATGAGCAGGCACTGCATCTAAACCCACAGGGTTTGTTCATCCACAAAGGATGAAGAAGTGAGTGCAGGTGACTGGTGGCAGGGTGGAGGACGAATCGTCGGGTAGCAAGAGGTGAGAACAAAATTCTAGAGCTGGGAATGAGAAGGAGTTGCCAGAAAAGATGTGTCTTGGGGGCGTAGTCACTTATGGTAATCCATATTGTAATCCTCCCTCCCACCTCTATGTCAATACGCATGGGGACTGAAGATCCAGTTCATTATCCTCATTTTCTAAAATTTATTTAGAGAGAGAGCATGAGTGGGGGAGGGGCAGAGAGAGAGAGAGAGAGAGAGAGAGAGGAGAGAATCCCTGGCTGAGCACTGTCAGGGCTCCACACTATCAACAAAAAGCCCAACACAGGGCTGGAACTCAAGAACCATGAGATCATGACCTGATAGAAAATCAAGAGTCAGATGCTTAACCGACCAAGCCACCCACGTACCCTTCATTTGTTAATTTGAAAAATGGGAGGATTGTGCCAGAAAGATGTATTACAATTCCCAGGTTAAGCAGTTGCCTTAACTGTTTATACTGTACTTCATCTAAAAATAGTCTGGGGCTGATTAAATATAGAATTTCCTGAAAGATCTAGGGCTATGGACATGCTTGGGAGATATTTGCTACGGTGAACAAAGTTTTCCAAATAATAATGTCAATATTGTCTTTATTTTAGCAGCTAGAAAAATAAACAAGCAAGGAAGCAAAAAAGGAACAAAAATAAACACAAAAAACAAAGTTGTGGATTCCCAAAAGTTGGCTGCCCATGTGTAGAAAATTCAGGTTTCTGTTCCTTTAGGAATATTCCAAATTATCATTTTATTAAGCACACATTATGTTCTTTCTTTAACCTGTACAGATGTGGCTATACCCACCGTTCCCACTAGCAAGGTGCCTGCTCTGTGCCAAACAGTCATAAAGATTGCATGAGGGATAAGTGAATTATCACTCAGACCTCCAACTTGTACTGGAATGTATGTCAGGGTGCCTTTAAGCCTCAGAACAACCATAGGAGGAAGCCATGATTATTGCCAATAGACGGAGACATTGATGCACAGGGAGAATGAGTAGTTTACTATGTAACTGGGAACACTGTAGTTTGATCCTACATTTGCCTGACTCCAAAGCCTGGGCTCACTTCTCTATTCTATTCTAAACCCAGTCCCTACTTTTCTCAATTCTGTAGTATGAAAAGATCAGTGTTCAACCATGACCCTTTAGCTTGGGGATTGCAATCAGATGGAAACCAGGATAAAAGTCACAGAGTCCTGCCTCTGAGACACCAGTGAGCACTTATTTGGCTGCGCATGGGTTGAACGCTCCTCGGTAGGATTTAACAAGCCCCATTGTCAAACTGAACTCTGCAAGGATTTATGAAATCAGGCCCATGAATTCACAACCCCTAAGAACATTGGTTATGCTCCAAATATGGGTCATGCTGGAGACCAAGGATAGTACTCGATGCTTTGTCAAGTTGGGAGTAATGAGATTTTTACACCTCATACTAACAACACTGAACTGCAAGTTTATCACCTCCATCACCTTTTTTTGCAGGTATACTTGCCTCAGTCCCCCCAAACAGAACCCCTTTGGTCATTTCACGATCCATATGGTTTATTCTACAGACTTTCTCTTCCGCAAGTCTCCTTTGGCTGAAGGATATGATGTGACTGTTTCCTCTTCTGTTCTCCAATCCTAACAACATCCCTTGAAAAGTGGATAGCTCACAGGAGCCCTTATTCTGTCCTTGGATGCTCCTAAGCCCAGGAACCTCAGCCCCATGATTTTCTAAGCATTATTCTGGTTCCAGACTATGAGTCCCCTGGTATCTACAAACCTGAAACACCCTTATGTGGGTGTGGAGGTGATGAAGAGATGTGTTTGATTCACTCCATCAGGGCAACAGAAAATACAAAAACACATCATTTTCTCCTAGGACTTCTATATTCAAAGAGTTTCCTCATCTTTTGCATCAGTATAATGTTCACACTATCCTTCATTGTTAGGGAGGAGAGATATTGATATCCCTCCTCGTAGAAAGAAAACGATGACCCAAATGGATGACATCACCCAACTAGACTTTATTTAGCTAATTGGTGGCAGGTCTCTTGATTACCAGCCAGGCCATTTTACACAGACCCGGGATATTTCCCCCTTAGCCTTTACCCCAGAAGACAGCCATGTTCCTAGGGAGTTATTTGGGAAAGATTGATTTCTGGTGGTTGATTTCCCCACTCCTGTAACAGGCATAATAAATATGATGAATATTACCTTATGAACAGAGATAAGAACCTCCCTCTTCCCTCTGCACATTCTAGAAATATTTCTTAAAGACTGTGAAGTTGAGACTGTCAGTGATGTTAACCTAGACTACAGCCTAGCTGAGCCCGAGTAGTAACATGTCTATACCTTCATGTGGCTAAAGCGTGAACGCAATCACTGTGTCTTAACTGACTGACAGTCTTGGTTTCTGGCTTCCTAACAAAAGAGAGATGGTATTAAACCTCGCAACTGTCTTTTCTGTAGGCTTAAGGGAAACCACTCAGGTGAGTAAAATCACAAAGCCCTAAGTCTGAGAGCCTCATTAGGAGATGTTTGAATATCACACTGCTTTATTCCAAAGGTTAAACACATTTAACCTGGGGGGGGGTGGAGAAATCCTGCAGAATGCAAGGAGTGTATGATTTGCTTCTCAGCTGGCTCTGATGTAGACAGCCCAGTGCCACATTGTCCAATGAGGGGACAAGCGAGAGACAGAAGGCTAGCAGGTCCATTCAGACACAATCTTGGGACCTTGGGAAACATTTGAAAAACCAGTTGTTGCTGCTGTTGTCGTTGTTGTTGTTCACCTCAAATGTCAACCCCCAATACCTTAGTTTTCTCAGTGAAACAACCTGGAATTTAGGCAAACTGATTGTGAGTCCATGGAGCCATATTCTGTTAAGGTAGTTTGTACCTTGCTGTGTTCGAATGGAACAACGGGTAGGTCTTGAGCACGATAGAACTGAGGGACGTCAGTTTCTCTGTTCTAAATCCTGGCTGTGCCGTCCCCAGTGCCCAAGTCCACTTCTGTATGCTTCAATTTATAGGAGATTTGGATGAGCCAAGAGAGTTCAGGGAAGACACAGGAAGATGAATAACGAATAGAAAACAGAACAGTATATATATATATATATATATATATATATATATATATATATATATTTAAAAGTTAGGTGAAAGAGAATTGTAATTAACTACATGGAAAAATAATAAAATCTGAGTTTCTTCTGGAGTCTGAAGGGCTTAGCAGAGAGTAAACTTCCACTGAATGAGTGGAGATTGGTCTTAAATTACACCAGAGTGTGAGAAGTTACCAGGAAGTATAAAGTCAAGTAACAGCTACTTGTGCTGAAAGATTGAACGCCTTCCTTGCAAACAAGGATATAGACTAATTGTCCAACACTTTTTCCATACCGTGATGATATAGCAACCAGGACCCAATCCTGTAGACAGGCTTCACCTTTGACTATCAGAAATCCAATTACGATTCAAAGAGCTATTGCCTTTGACCTCTTACAGAAGGAAAGAAGGTTGAAACAGGCTGACACATTTCTTTCCTTTAAGGTCTACCATAAATCTCCCCTCTTCCAAAAGTGTTCCCCTATCTCATGAGAAGGAATTGTTTGTGTTTTTTTTTTTTCCTTCCTCATTACTCCCATGGATACGAATCTCATTTTTCTAGGGTGTTTATCACAGTCTTCTTTTAATACAATTAGCTAGTTCTCTAATAAATACGGTATTTCCTTGTGACAGTTCCTATGTCCTATTCCTTTTTGATCCCTTCACAGTGCCCAGTAGGATGTCGAGTATGAGCAAAAGCTCAACATACGTAAACTGAATTGCACCAAACTCTCTAGGTCTCTGGTAGAAATTGAGAGCAGCAGACAGCAGAGTATCCTTAAGTTCCTTAAGGACTTGGTTTTCTTATTTGGTAGGAAACCCTTAAACACACTTAGAACAAAACAGAAAAGCCCTCAGCAAGACATAGTGAACTTCACATCAGGAGCAAAGGAAATGAGTTAGGATGTTGAGTTTTATTAGGTTTCCAAAACTGCATGCCATCCATGTACATGGCGTTAACATTCCTTTATGGCTGTTTCATTTAATACGAAAAATTAAAAATAAAATTTTAAATTGCAAGATGGGCAATGTTGTTTCCATTTTAAAGATGAGGACGCGGAGGCTTGAAGACATTATGTGATTGGTCCAAGATCGCATGGTGCTATTAAATGATGAACCTGAGCTCGTAATTAGAGCCCAGGTTGGTCTGGCAGCATTTTAAGTAACTTTTCACTCTACATATTTGCCTTGTAAATGTAAAACCGAAGTCAAGAAGGAAGGATATGGATCACAGGGAAGTTGGGAATGGCCCAGGGATGCTATGTGCTCATGAAAAGATCACCATTCTCTACCCCTCCCAAGTTATTTTTAATCAGCAGCTTCTGGCTCTCAAGCCCTTTACCCACCAGCCCACCAATTCTGCAGTTTCTTTGTTAAGCTGGGTGGTGTCGCCGTTGGTGCCGTTGTGATGTGTGGATTACATAACTCAGGACCATCTTTATCAAGGAGGCTCCCTGAATCTCTGTGTCCTAGAGGCTGGTGGTTCTTGGTACACCTCGCTCAACACTCCCCTCCTCTGACAAAATCCAGTTTCCTCTCTCTCCAGGCTTCCTGGACCTGCTGAGGTTTCCAAACTAGACTTCAAGCTAGTCGCTTTTCCATTCAAGCAAGTCTCAATGGAGGTAGAAAATTTCTCTGGAGAAGAAACATTACGTACACACACGTGATTCCATGGCTCCTCTGAGCCCAGCTGCTAGGAGAAACCTGAGCTCGAAGCTTTAATGCAATGGGAACTTTAATGTGATAATTAACGCAGGGACCTTTTCCCTGGGGCAATTAACTTCTGCTCCTCTGTCTAGCCATGATTTCAGTGCTGGCAGAAGGCAGGAAATGAACATCACCGTCACGGTCACAGCCAGTCAGCTCAGACTTGCACCCATAGGGGCCTCTCAATTCACCATTTCTCTGCATCTTTCATGCTTGGGACCCAAGATTCCCTTCAGGTGCTATGACTACATTAGAAGAGAAAACAGTTACCAGCGGCCCCAAGCCAAGCCAGACTTCTCAACATCTGGAGAATGCTACCCCGGTGCATTCCCATTTGGCATTTTCCCCGTGCCCTCAATAAATAAATGAAACTCCTTATCTTCCTATTCTTCTGTCTCTGTATGGCAGCTGCTTGGGGATGCATAAGTGTGTTACTGTCCACCAGGGAATCTCTGCAGTGGTAGATTGTCCTGTATCCAAGACAGTCAAGAGATAAAGAGGGAAAAACAACCAATTTGGGAAATCTGAAACAAAAATATTCAAGAAATATCTCCAAATCAGTTTGGAAATATGTTGGAAGGGAAGAAAGAAAGGAAGGAAGGAAGGAAGGAAGGAAGGAAGGAAGGAAGAAAAGAGGAAGAAAGGGAGAGAGAGGGAGGGAGAGATAGAGAAAGAGAGCAAGAGAGAAAAAGAGAGCAAGAGAGAGAGAGAAAGAAAGAGGGGGAGGGAGGAAGGAAGGAAGGAAGGAAGGATGAACTTGAGGTATATAAACCAGGCAAAGCAGGGGGCAAGGTAGTAACGTAACAATCCTCAATCTAAACTAAAACAGCACACAGAACCAGCCTGGCTTCACTGAAAAAGACATGGGAAGCGATGTGACTGAAGTATGAAAACTTCAGGTTAGATATTGGAAATTCCTTTCTGTAAAGTTTACGAGGTCCTGGAAGAAATGAGAAAAATATAATGAAAACCAAATTCTCCTAGACAGCATTAAGAGGGTGTCTGAAAGCAATCCCACCTAACCACAGAACCTGCAGGATCTTCACCAAGTGTGTCCATAGACCAGTTTTGCCCTCCCAGGGTCGAAAATGCAAAATCTTGGGTCCCACCCAACACCGACTAAATCAGAACGTGCACTTAAAAGATCTATTTAAACATTAAGCATCAATCTAGATAAACAACAGAGCATATCCACACGCTTAGAAAGCATTCATGGTGCATTGTACTTGTTTTTGTTTTTGTTTTTAAAGAAAATCGGCTGCCTATCCTGCAAAACTGGAGATTTTCTGCTGCTTCCTACTACCTGTCTGTTACTCTCATCTTCTAGTACTCACGCTTGCCTGCATGCATCTTCAGGAGCACCGATGACCTTGAAATGTACAGCAAGCCTGGGATTATGACCTTGACCACACCCATCCCTAAATGCTTACGTAACCCTATGTCACTATTTTAATTTTTAAAGAAGCTTTTTAAAAACTAAGGCATACACGTGCACCTACAAAGAGAATGAGTTTTGATAAGAAACAAATCAAATCAAAGTATTGACTTACGTAATGAAGTCATGTTATCCTAATACTGTCTGTTTGCCTCTCTGGTTTCCTTCTCTCTCTTTGACTTTTATCTCAAATGATTTAGCTGTTGGCTAGATATTGGAAAACTCTGATGGGTACACCACCACTTAAAAATCTTATTTCCAAAATTACGTTCGTTAATATTTCACAGCATATCGACAATGCCAGTGTTTTTTGGTTTTTGTTTCTGTTTCTGTTTTTCCTAAACAAAGCAGAACTACCATGTTTCTCCTTTATTTGGCTTCAATGTGACTTCTGAGGGGAGGCTCAAGAGGCTGGTGCTCCTGGAACCGCTTTTGGTGCCTCTTGTTTCCCAGACCCCATCTTCCTGCACAACTCTTTTCATGTATCTGGAAGAGCTCACTACCCCTGAAAGACAAGAGAAGGCAGACACACAATACCTACACGGGTAGTATACTCACAGGGCTACCCAAGACATAGCAATAATCAGACACTCACAGAATTTTGGAAAGCCTAAAGGGCCTTTATCTCGTTTAACCCCTTCATTCTACAGTTAGGAAACTAATGAGAAAGGAAGTATGAATTGCCCCAGCCTAAATAACTATTTATTAACATAGCTGGGACTAGTAGTCTAGTTCTCCTAATTCCCAATCCAATTCCCTCTTCCTCTGTCTCTCTTACATGCACACATACACAACCCATCTTCCAAAACTAAATCACACCCTCACAAGTTCACACATACCAAGAAAGGTCAAGGATCATGTCACATTGCCCATAGCCATGTTCCTTGTGTGACAGCCACAGGAAGAACCAAAGGCATTTCTATTGAACAAACAAATGAATAAACAACTTTTTCTCTGAATTATGTTCACAGCTCAGCATGGCCCAAGACATAAATGTTCAGCTTGGCCATGCCCCAATCTAATAACATATCATATTTCTATACACATGTGAATCTCCCTAGCACCTCTTTTTAGAACATGAGTGGTGAGTGTAGAGCCACTCATTTAGAATGGGGGTAGCAACGGGTATATGTTCCTTCTGGTCCTGAAGTGAGCACAGTCTGTGAGACAGACTTCAGCATTAAAGGACAGGCTACAACAGGGCAGACAAGGCTTTCTAGATAAATGTGGGTGGGTTATGCATGAACAGATAATCAAGGAGATATGGAATGGGCATTGGCCTTTTAACAAAATTAACAGCAAATCAAGTTATTAATTTCTAAATTCAACTTTATTCTTATTCCTTGGTTAAAACATCAAAATACTAGTGAGAAAAGTAAAAAAAAAATGACATATATGCTATATATGATATATAAAATAGATGAGACATATATATCATATCTATTTCTCTCTATATCTTGTCTGTCATCTATCTATTTTTCCATCATCTATACAGAGAGAGAATGGCTTGATTCTTATTTTTTCAAAGGTATGTGAGCCTGGGTAGTCACTGTATGATATGTTTGATTTTGGTTTTGATTTTGATTTTTCTCTCTCAAAACTTGTCAAGCTTGTTAAACTTCACCACCCCCAATATATGAGTTGATGGGTAAATAGTGAGAGGGAGGAATAATACCATGAATCCTATTTCGTGGATTTGGAAAATGATGAATAGTATAGCCTCCTATTTTAATACGAAAGTGTTTTATCTTTCAATCTTCCCTACCAGGTTTATTTCTTTAATAGGTATTATTTCCCTACGGAGAGTCAAAGTCCAAACCAAAGGAAATGTTGGAAGAATTCATTCTGGCATACTACCCCAGGTATACATTGTGAGAGATGTACTGTATTTTGACTGGTGGATAATTCCAGAAAGTGGCATGTTGAAATTTATCTCCAAAATAAAGGAAAAAGGGGAAAAAATCAGTGTTTTAGGGCAACTAATTTTTTTTTCACATTTCCAATTATGAGGATTAATTGGACAAAGTAAAGATCAAACAGACAAAAAAAAAAAAAAAAAAAAAAACAGCCTCAGTCATTAGGTTCACATATCTCTGAAAATTCTTTTTCATCTGATTTAGATGTGATTCTGCTCTTTTTCTGAAAAGATCATAAGCAACAGAGGCCATTTACCGAATCAGCATTATACTGAAATTAAAACATTAAAGCATATGGAAAGTGTCATATACTTGCAATGCTTAAATGAATAGAATCAAAAAACTTTTCTCACATTTTATAATAAACAACTAAAAAATCTTAAGTGTTTACTCTTTGTCAGGCATTGTGCCATTTATGTTCACATTAACTATTGAGACTGTCACTGCATCTTACTTTCCAGATGAGAAAATTAGAGCCGCATTCGTACAATTTAGAGAGTTAGGTCTCATAACCCGCATTGTGGACTTGGATAAAAATCCAGCTTTGTCTAACTGCTGAATCTGCACTCATAATGAGTATATGCTTTTTAGGAAAAAAAAAATAGTTCAGAGAGCCATTTACTTTAGAATCTGAGGCAACCGATTTTCCAGTTTGGTTCCTCTCTGAGATCGTCCAAGTTGCTCATTTTACGGGTGACGGAATTGAGGCCCAGAGAAGTTAAGTGATGTGACAGAAGTGCATCCAGCTAGTTCGTACAACTGGAATTGGAATCCAGATTTCTGAATCCTCCTGCAATAGCAATCTTTCTACCGCACCCCTGAACTTCACAACAAAGCGGAGATCAATTTGCATTAAACACAGGATTACAGTTATGAATACAAATTCTGAATCAGTTGCCCACACTCCTCAAAACCTTCCAGCAGTACAATGACAGGCACCCTTGCTAGAAACTCTGCTCAGAACGAAGCCATCTTGTGTCACATGGCTGTTGTCCTAGGGCACCTCCAGAAACCCAAACTCACCATGTCTATTACCTTGGCTATTACCACTCTATTACCATGGCGTTCATCTCGGTGCTGAATATCCATGAAACTGACTCAACTGTCTGACCACCTGTCCTCCCAGGTCTTCCCAATGTGCCTTCTGGAATTCATACTTTTTCACTGGCAGACTCTCCAATATCCTCCAACTCTCCTTAAATGTTCTCTTCACTTCTTGTCTTAACTGGACACTGTTACCTGAAGTTGTTCTAAGTGAATGAGAAAGGAGCAGTATAAACCTTCCTCATCCCTCAAAGAACTTGTAATTTGTTAGAGACTTACAACTTAGCTATGGAAAATGTCATTATGAGACAAAATGTTAAATCATAACATATGAATAGTAAATGCAATAGGTGTTTATTCATTTGCTATTTTATTTGCTCATTTACATTATCCATGAATTCATCTATTTAGCCAACAAATCCTTACTGGGTACTTTCTAGGTATTAAAGATCTCTTGGGCGCCAGAGTTGCAAAGATGAATAAAGTATTATTTCTGCCTTCAATGACATCATGCTTCATAGGGAGAGAAAGACATATAAAGACGTTTTTAGAAAGTAAATATAGCAGACACGTATGTTCTGTAAATGTGAGCATTACCTGGTCACTTTCAGCCAACCCCCTCCACATATACACAGAATCCAACAAAAGAGTTTATATGTATAGACTTATGAATTAGTGTGTTCTTTCCTCTTAGAGCTTCTTTTTATGTGGTAGAGATGTCAGAAACATCAAACATTGTGGTTTGTATTTATATCAGCTTATATAAACAAGAGAGGAAGAGATATAAGCAACCCGAATGACAGATTTTCTTGAGGAGGATGTATTTTTATCTTTTCCAGGTGTATTTTCTGGTGAGACTGCCAATTATTCATATTAAAAAAAAAACTAATTGAGAACTCACCTGACAATAGGAAAAATAGTACTGGATGACTGAAGATAGAAATCAAGGAAAAAATGAAGGAAAGGTATTACAGGTTAAGATCATTTTAGTTCTAAGGGATGTGGCGTAGCGGGTTGGGAACAACATCGGCCTGGGACTGGAGAGGGGTGTTCAAGTCCTGGCTCTTCTTGCCCCGATGATCTTGACAGGGGTGACCTTGATGGGGCGTGTGCCCCAAAGATTGCCTGGAATAAATGAGGACCATGGTACAAGGTCCTTTCCCGCTCTGACATGCTATCATTCTTTGATTTTATTATCTATGCATTTTTTTTTCTGTTTATCACTTTAAGAACTAACTCTACTCAAGAATATTTTCTTTAGCTAGCTTAGAAAGAAAAAAATTTGTATTTAATAAACAAATATGTGGTCCAATGCAATGCCGAGGAGACAGTCATCGCATATCTGTATAACGAGTACTCCAGAGGTCAGGCAAGTTCAGTGATTCCGCATACTCAAGAAGCCAGGTTCCTTTCATCTCTCAGTTCTGCCCTCCCCACGTATGGCTTCATCCATTGGTTACTGTCACTGTGGCTATAACAGCCCAGGGCATAATATTTGAACCCAACAACATCCAAGGGAAGAGAAGAGAGTGGTCTCCCCGTTTTGTGGCTGTGCCAAACAAACAAACAAAAACAGAAAAAAACACCCTAGACTTTCTCAAAAGACATCCTCTCAAATCCCTGTGGCCAGAATTGCATCACACATTATTCTTGGACCCGTAATCTTGGCAAGAGGAATGGGGTTAAATTGGGCAAATCACACTCACTCTTGCAGCCGTGATCAGATTCAGCCTCTCCGGATGCACACTGTGGCACAGGCTCAGGAAAACGTAGTTCTTTTAAGGAAAAAGACAGGAATGGATGCCCGGTGGCCCAGGACGACTACATGATTTTGTGGGAGCAGTGAATAATTCAGGAAGTCAGCCTCCTCTCCCCAAGGCTGCTGCAGACAGGTAACTCCCGAGGGACCATTACTTTGCACCGGGATCAGGGTAGGTGAGAGGCCCTTCCCCTCCGTGAGTCACCACACTGCATTGCCAGCCCAGGACAGTGACGGCCACCTCCTTGCTCCACCCAAAACACTGCAGGGTCCATGTCCACACTGACCCTCCTCGTATCCACATCCTACCCCTCCGTACAGTGGGTCTCTCCTACCACCAACTTGGAGGGCACAGAGTGGCAGGAGCACCAGGTTAGAAGAACCAAAGAAAGGGTGGCGGAAAGCTGGGAACCCAACCCAGGAAGATTCAGAGGCAGCGAGGGGACGGAACATGGGAGCCAAAGCTCTGTGTACATGCACGTCCTCTACTGTCCCAGCTACTTCACTTCAAGGCACAAATTCAAAGAGAAAATTACTAAGACTTTCAAGTTGGTGAATGCAGAGCAGCAAACCCAAGAATGAGGCCCTTCTGCGAAGGGCCCGATGTGACTGCACCGGTCGCACATCCAGAAAGCAGGCCTTGGGGGTAGTCAGCCGACAGGGTTGGAGTACAGGAACTGGGGACGCATGTCAAACCAGAAGCCAGTCAAAAACGGCAGCCTTTGAGAAGACGCAGAACACCAAAGAACCCAGGAAGCTGACACACGAGTTTTAGAGCTACCCTCACTGCCAACAAAAGGCTGAGAGAGAAAAGTGGCTTCCCAAGAGCTGGAAGGAAAAAACACAACTGATCTCATTTGTACAACGAGGAAGGGCAGCCAGAGCACCCCGGATGTCACTGATGACTACTCCGGGTCTGCACTGCCTCTCTGTTGTAACCTGATACAATCCAGAAAGAAAAAAAAAAGAATGCTCGTGGTATTGAGCCAAAAAATGGGGCAAAAAGAGGAGAAACGATTGCCAGCTCATAAGGAGAGAGAGAATTCCTCGTTCAAAGGGAATTATTAATGCACTGCCCCTATCCTGCCAAATCTTAAAAAACGTTCAATGCAATTTTGTATCAGACACACCAACAGACAGTAATCCCTCCTGTGCAGGCTTTGCCCAGTACATCCATGTGAGAGAGATTAGTCACATCCTACAGAGAGGGGTGATTTTCAAAGCCTTAGTTTTAATCTGGTGGGCATGGAATGCTCTGAAATGTTTCCTCTGAGTTCTTAATGATGTGCCTTTACACACTCTCCATGTTGAAAAGTACTTGAGAGATAAAAACGCAAGCCCTTCCCATTTAATATTTATAGGGCTCATCATAAACAGGGGGAGATCAGCTCTTCTCAAGGAGAATCACCTACAAAGAGATTTACGTCCGGGGAAGTCCATGGTTAAGCTGGGGTTGAGAAGGAGCTTCTAATCCCGTTCTCGTACCCTAGTCTACGACTTGACGCTGGACTCAAAAACCAGAAATGAAGTATTTTGCTTAACCTATAATAGTAAGTAAAAAGAGAGACTTAGAATAATTGAATATTAGAAGGAAATACATTAGTATTTTAGCTGTGTCGTGGAACCACGAGTTATTTTTACTTTTTCTTTGGATTGTCTATGGTTTTCATTTCTATAATAAGACTGAATTACTTTTAATAAGAAAACAGTGTACATTTATATATGTGTATATATGCACATATGTATACATATATATATATACACACATACATACATGCACCAAGAGACACATATACAACATAAATACACATATACACACACGTTCATATATTTGTACATACATATGTACTTATACATGTACATATGTATAGAATACATACACATACACATACACATACAGAGGCCTTTGTGAAGTAAACCCAAACATTTTTATTTCTTTGCAGAAAAGCTAAAACAGTCAAGACATATGAAGCATCATGGAAGCTCAGACTGACATGTGTTTTCTCCTCCAGCACCTACCAAAGTTCCTTGCAGATGGTAATGACAGCATGGTTTAGGAAAGGAGCAAAGTAAGAAAAGAGGAAGGGAGGTTAATTTCCCCTAGTCTTTAAAAGAGGAGTAGAAAACACTTTGGACAATAATACAGAGTTTAGAAAATCTCTAACTCTCATGCAGTTGGGGGTTTGGTTCGTTTATTGTTTGGTAAATCTAAAGTTTTTCTGAGACATCACCACTATAGGGACAGGATTATGGCATCACCACTATAGGTGAGCTTTAAGAAGTTAGCATCTAGGCAGCCGGCAAGATATGCAAGCAATAACTGACATTTGAATACAAGTAGAAAGCAAAAACAAAGCAAAATAAATAAACAAATGACTCCACTCTCCTATCATCAGAATACATATTTACCCACAGTCTAATCTTATTCAATAAATACAGAAATTTCTATCAGATTGCTTCCCCAAGTAACGGTTCCAGGCAGGGGGGGAGCATAATACGGCAACAGAGCTGTTCTAACATAAAGTGGTGGTCAAGATTACTTCAGTACCCAGGGAGAATCTCTAGCTTTGCAGGTTTTTTTCTAAGTTTATTTATCTATATTGTGCGAGAGAGAGAAAGTGGGGAAGGCAGAAAGAGAGAGAGAGAGAGAGAATCCCCAGCAGGCTCTGCACTGTCAGCACGGGAGGCGGGGCTTGAACCCCGTGAACCGGGAGACCGTGACCTGGACCAAAGCAAGAGTTAACTGACTAAGCCGCCCACAACTTTTCAGTTTCCAGTTGGACAAATTTATCTCCTTCATGCCTTTGATTCCACATTAGATAAGGCTACTATTAGGGGAAGCAACAATGTAATGTAGAAGCATATGCCTGAAATGAAAGGCTGTCCTTCTCTGGGGCTTGCTGAGGAGGCTCGAGGCAGAGCACTGGAAGATGGAGGGAGCAGACAGGGGATCTCGAGGGGAACTGAGAAGGAAGCAAAGAGGAAGGGGCTATGATAGCGACATGTGCCTGGTTTTATTCAAATAAAAAGGGGGACCTGGGTTCATCCTTCACTTCAGGAAGGACAAAGGACTCTTCCTTACAGAAACTTAGAGAAAGATTTTTGGAGCAGTTTGTTGAGTGCGTATGTCCAGGTGAAGGCAGGGGGTGGGGATGTGGGACAAAAGCAAGAGGCTCTTAAAACAAATGGATAGCCACCATCTAGAATGTTAAAATCGCAAGCAGCAATATCAGGAAGAAGCGGGATGTTTTGGTATTGCCACCTCACCCCCTGGAGGAAAACCCCAGCTCTAACTCCTTGCCATCAGACTCCAAATTGGGAATATGGCACCTGCCACTTTCCTCTTCAGTCATTACAAGTTTGCTCATAAGAAGGGAGATGGTTCTGAAGGGATGACCAAACTCTCCTTCAGGTTTGAGACAACTGGATTCTCACGCTTGCTAAACTGTAGGAAAAAAGGGAGGAAGAAAAGGAAAAGGAACAGGAAGAGGTAGAAGCTATGATTACTTCCAGCTGCCCTTCTCAGGTCAAGGCACACCAACTGTTAGAACTACTACTGTGTAGGTGGATAGAAGTTACCAGAAACCACTTCACATTGGCAGATCTGATGACGATGTCTCTCTCACTATTCACGATATCCATTAGGCACACTTAACCCACCTTAGCCCAATATTTCTGGGAATGAGAGCCGTGCAAATTGAAATATTTACCTGTTACCAGTCTTCTGGCCGTGAATTTCATCTAAATGTTCTTTATTATCTGTCTTCCAAATAGGATGGAGTAAAACTTCTACAGATTACTGCAGACTGTCTTTCCACGGTTGCACTGAACCCTGCTGCCCCAGTGTTTCTCCTTCATGTTGCATATATATCATTGCTGCAGTCCTTGGATTATGGATCTTAACTAAGAAGACTGAATAAATGCTTAGAACAAACAGCTGGACCTTGGAACAACTGGTGAGAAGCTGCAAACACACATCAAGGGTGTCTTTGTTATTTGCTAATGAAGCTGGCCCCTGAACTTGCTATAGAATCAATTCCATGTGAACACAAGAATTAGATGGCCCAGGTCCCAGTCAAGGAGAAGCAAGATAATAGTAAAACAATATCATATCTGTAACACACACACCGTTCTCAATTTTGGCTGAACATTACTATGACCTGAAGATTTTTTAAAACCTGTCCATACTCTATCTTTACCCCTAAACCATTTTATTTAGTTGGTCTGGGGAGAGGCCCGTGGCTAAAGAGTGATCAGGTTGAGAATCTGTGCCAGTGACTCTAGATAAGTAATGATGCAACATCAGTGTAAAGTAAGGAACAATGATTGTGTGTGTGTGTGTGTGTGTGTGTGTGTATATACATATATACATATACACATATATATACATATATATATACATATATATACATATATATACATATATATATGTATATATATATATATATGTATATATATATATATATACATATATATATATATACTCTGCAGTGGGGATGAGCTGTTCAGATGTTTTCCTTATAAGTCGCTCCTCAATTATCTATGCAAATCAAAGAGCCAGTGAACCAGATAATATGAGAGTTGACAAACAAAACAAAATAGCAATAAAATCTAAATTTGACTTTAGGAATCAAATTTAGGATTCAGAAGGAAACTAATGAACACTTAGCATGAGTTAGACACTGAGTTAAGAGCTGTGAGTGAGGCAGATGAATGAATAAATCATAGCCGCCATTTTAAAGGAGGTCCAATTCATTGTCTCATGTTTGTACTAAGAGTTAAGCTCCGGTGCAGGCTGAAGATTAACAACAGTGAAGACGACAGACTCATTTCTTGCTCTCATGAGGTTTTCACTCTATGCGAATAAAATAATGGCAATGCTGGGTCACATTAATGCACCATCCATTCCTGGAACAGCTCCTCATTACCCAGGTTTAGAAACACAGGCACAAAGAGGTGGGATGGTAACCAAGTACGCCAAGAGTGGGGCCATGTCTGGAGTTCAGATGAGTTCAGGCTGGTCTCACATCCCTTCCTCTACAATGGCTCCCTTTAAGTCCTATTTCCTCAAGGTTCCAAATAATCTTTTTGTACACTGTGTAGGTAGGCGTAACTAGTTCCCCTTCCTAATTCCAACTCCAAGAAATTCAATATATTTACCCTGTAAATAGCCTTGTGTTTCTACCATAAGGAATCACACAATTTTTTTGTATACACACAATGGGCATATAACATCATATAAATTTAAGGTATACGATGTGTTGATTTGATTCATTTATATACTGCAATAGGATTACCACTGCAGCATTAGCTAACACCTCGGTCGTGTCACTTAATTATTTCAGTTTTGTGGTGAAAACACTGAAGATCCAGTCTCTTAGCAAGTCTAAAGTATATAATATGGTATCGCTGACTATAATCACAACGCGTGTGTTCTTAGGTCTCCAGAACTTACTCCTCTTCTAACTACAACTTAGTACCCTTTGACCAATATCGCCCCTTTTCCTCCACCCTCCGCCTCTGGTAACCACCATTCTACTGTCTCTTCTGAAAGTCTGGCTTATTTAGATTCCACATGTAAGTGATATCATACGCTATTCGTCTTTCTCTGTCTCACTTATCTCACTTGGCATGATGCCCCAAAGATTCATCCATGTTGTTGCAAATGGCAAGAGTTCTTCCTTTTTTCATGGCTGAATAATATTTCAGTGTGTGTGTGTTTCTCAATCTTTTTATCCATTCGTCCATTGGCAGACACTTAGGTTGTCTCCATATCTTGACAATTGTGAATAACACTGCACTGAACACAGAGGTGTATGTATCTTTTTATATCCTATTTTCATCTCCATTGGATGTATACCTAAAAGTAGAATTGCTGGATCATATGGTAGTTTTATTTTTAATTTTAATTTAAATTTTTATTTAAAAGTTGTAATACCTTAACTGCTCTCACTGTAACAGAATTGATTTGCATTCCCACCAACGGTGCACAAAGTCCCCTTTCCTCCACATCCTTGCCAACACTTGTTATCACTTGTCTCCTAGATGATAGCCATTTCTAACAAGTGTGAGATGACATCTCCTTCTGGTTTTGCTTTGCAATTCCCTGATAATTGGCAATATTGAGAATTTTTGTCATGAGAATTTTTGTATCTGTTGGCCATTTTGAAGTCTTTGGAAAAATGTTTACCCAGCTCCCCTGCCTAATTTTTAATTGGGCTGTTTATTTTTTGTTATTGACTCATGGGTTTTTTTTTTTAATATTTTTTGGTTATTGATCCTTCGTCAGATGTATGGTTCACAAATATTTTCTCTCAGTCTGTAGGCTGCCTTTTCATTTTGTTGGCTTATTTTCTTTTGCTGTGCAGCAGATTTGTAGTTTGACGGAGTCCTACTTGCTGATTTTTACTTCACTGCTTGTGCTTCTGGTGTCATATCCAAAACACCATTGCCCTGGGGCACCTGGGTGGCTCAGTCAGTTGAGCATCTGACTTTGTCTCAGGTCATGATTTTGCGGTTCCTGAGTTTGAGCCCTGCATCGGGCTGGGTGCCGACAGCTCAGAGCCTCTGTGTCTCCCTGTCCCTGCCCCTCCCCTGCTTGCTTTCTGTCTCTCTCTTTCTCTTAAAAATAAATAAACATTAAAAAAAAAAAAAAAAAAAAACCATTGCCCAGACCAATGTCAGTGTCTTTTCCCCCGGTGTTTTCTTCTAGGAGGTTTACAAGTTCAAGTCTTACTTTTAAGTCTTTAATCCATCTTGAATTAACTTTTGTGAGCAGCGTAAGAGAGGGATCCAATTCCATCTTTTTGATGATATAATCTTATATAAAGAAAAATCCTAAAACTCAACCAAAAAACTGTTGTAACTAATCAATGCATTCAAAAAATCTACATGCAGTAAAAATCAACATACAGAATCAGTTGTTTCCATATACTAACAATGAAATGTCTAAGAAAGAAATAAAATCACATCTGCAATAGGATAAAAACAATAACATATTAGGAATAAATTTAACCAAGAAATGAAAGATCTGTACAACAAAAACTACAAGTCTTTGATGAAAGAAATTGAGGAAGACACAGACAAATGGAAAGATGTTCTGTGTTAATGGAATGAAATAATTAATATTAAAATGTCCATACAACCCAAATCAATCTGTAGATTCCAGGGAATCCCTATCAAAATTCCAATGGCATTTTCCACAGAAATAGAAAAGCAACTCTAAAATTTGCATGGAACCACAGAACTCTTAATTCCAAGAAAGCAGAATCAAGTCAGAAGCATTATACTTCCTGATTTCAAGCTACAGTACAAGGCTATAATAGTCAAACTATATGGAACTGGCATAAAAATGGATGTATACATTCACGGAACACAATTGAGAGCCCCCAAAAAAGCTCCCACATATTATCATCAACTAATATTTGATTAAAAAAATACTCAATGGAAAAGATAGTCTCTTCAATAAATAGTATTAGGAAAACTGAATAATCACACCTGTTTCAACATGTGTCATATATAATGGGAAACAGTAAAAAAAAAAAAAAAAAGTATTTCTCAAGCTTGGCTGGACATTGAAACCACCTGGGGGAGCTGTAAAAGAGATAAACATACATACATGCTCGCATTATATCTCCCAAATTCTAATTCAATTATGGCTTGAGTATTAAGGTTTTTAAAAGCTCTCAATGTGATCCAAACGTTTAGCCAATATTGAGAACCACTACAGTAACAATAGTAGGTTAGCATGTCTTTTTTTCCTTAATGTTTATCTATTTTTGGGACAGACAGAGAGAGAGTGAGAGAGTCCGAAGCAGTGTCCAGGCTCTGAGCTGTCAGCACAGAGCCCAACCCGGGGCTCAAACTCACAAACTGTGAGATCACGACCTGAGCTGAAATCGGATGCTTAACTGACTGAGCCACCCACGTGCCCCTAGCCTGTCTTGGATTAATTATTAACAAGCTAGATGGCCTTGAACAAATTACTTAATATCTCTAAGTTTTCATTTTTTCTCTTTAAAATGGGAATAACAATAGCATTTATCTCACAGATATGAGGAATAAGAGGAAATGCACATAGAGTAGTGCTGAGAAATGTATTTGACCTGTATAATTTTTTAAATGTTATACTTTGTCATTATTTTAGCGAAATTAGTTTTATAATTATGTTGCCCATCATGAAATGCGATGCTTTCCGTCATTTGTCCCACATTTCAAATTTCTAGAGGTAATTTTTCATGGAAACTTTCCCCACTGCACTTGCCCCACCCTGCCACCACACACAGATACACATAAAACAACCCCATAGCACATATACAAATACACAAATACACAGGAGTCTGGCGCCCTACACCATGGTAACACATTGTGCATGATATTTATAACTTGTAGCTGATGTTCCCAGATGTCCCCAACTGTAGCGATGAGCCTGATAACAGAAGCACCCTGACTGGGTAGATATTACTGCCTTGCAACAGTTACTCCTCCACCATTTTCCCCTTTTCGTAAGAACAAAGCCACCTTCAACTAGCCAGGTTTGAGACAAAGAAGCAGAAAAGCTGGTAACTCAGGTGTGCCCCTTCTCCCTAAAATTTACCCTCCCCTGACACATGTAGAAACTCTCCCAGCCTCCACCACTACAGATACCGAGACGACTTGGTGCACCCATCTCAACCCGAGACATGCACCGTCCACTCCATTTCTTCATTCCCTGATCGGATACTACCCTTTCACTTCCTTCTAATTATGACCTGGCACTTTCCCTATTCCTAGGATTTTTTTTTTTTTTTTACCAAGTCTTTATCTATATATTCTAAATTAATTGAATACTTGTCATAAGTTTTACATAATCTTGAATAAAAGAAACCAAAAAAGAAATAAGGGTGGTGACTGCTGCAGGGTATGGTCAGAAACAGGACCCTTGGGCTGGGTGGTTCAGTCGGTTAAGAGTCCGGCTTCAGCTCAGGTCATGATTTCATGGGTCGTGGGTTCAAGCCCTGTGACCGGCTCTCTGCCGACAGCTCAGAGCCTGGAGCCTGCTTCGGATTCTGTGTCTCCCTCTCTCTCTGCTCTCCCCCACTCATGCTCTGTCTCTCTCTCTCTCTCAAAAATAAATAAAAATTAAAAAAATTTTAAATAAAAATAAAACAGACATTGGAAGAAAGAAAGAAAGAAAGAAAGAAAGAAAGAAACCAGGACGCTTTTCTAATACTAAAGAGGCCATAAAGACTTAACATCCCTCATTCATTATTTTTCTAAGCCAAATTTTTTTTTTTACCTTTTAGTCAATTTTCTTTAGCATTTATTTGTTTTTCTGTCATAGGCAAGTTCATCATTCATTCTGTTGCCTGTCATTTGATGAGATAATGAGAATGAGAAAGAAATCATATGGCCTACAGAAAACTGTGACTCAGAAGGCCCTCCAGTTCTAATTCTGCCATTTTCATTATGCAAATTTGGGTGAGTCTTTTTCTCTTGCTGGGGCTCACTTGTAAAATTGGTAGTTCGGAATAGATGACTTTTAAGTTTACTCCTAACATCCCCAAGTAGCTTTGGAGTCAATTTCTCAAATAACCTGTGTTTGGGAAGGTCTAATATTTCAAGTCCTTCTCCAGGGGGTGGGGGGGGGAGGGGTAAGATAAATGTGATGGGGAAGAAAAGAACCCCCAGGTCCACAGATACTCACAGCGTAGTTGGAAAAATGGATCCATACATGAAAAGTGAGTTGACAGAATTTTGTTCCTCTGTATTTGTTTAATCCCACCACTTTCTACCTTTCCCACTGATTACAATGAAAACTCTGGGGAAAATACAAAAAATAAGTCCCTGGAAACTCTGGGGGAAAAAAAGGTCAATTGTGGGGTGAAGTGAAAACATAACAACGGCAAAGGAGTGAGATTTCTGTTTGAGTTTGGTTTGTCTGCTTATTTGTTTTTCTTTTTCAGTTCTGTCTTAAATTTGAGCCCCAATCATAGAGGCAGTGGCGGTATTGTGGCTGAACAAAATTTCAAAAGAAAGCTTGTCTCTCTGGCCAGAGAAATGGAATAAAAAAGAAAAAGTCTTGGTGTCTCAAGAGCACAAGAGAATCCTAGAGCAGATAAAGCTGTCCCCGAATTCTGTGTATGAAGCTACACAAGTATCAGCCAACATCGAAAAGCTTTGCAAACTGAACCCAGGTTGGAACCACTGTTCAGAGGGAACAGTCTTAGCAGTTAAACCCACCTGAACTGGTTGCTTGTTATCAAACAACTACAACAAAACCCAAAATTATTTACAGTGGGGCCTGGCAAACCAAATTATGTAGGCCAAATCTGACCTACCATCTTTTTTCATAAATAATATTTTTGTGGAACACAGCCATGCCCATTCATTTATATATCATCGATGGCTGCTTTTGTTCTAAAGCAACAGATGTGAGAAGTTACATGGCCCACAGTCTAAAACAATTACTATTGGGCCTTGTACAAAAATGCCTGCCAACACCTGGGCTGGCAGATTGTAACAAGACCCAGATACTATATTACAATAATACAATGTCATGAATGGAATAGAATATTTATTATCATACCAAATGATGGAATATAATATTTATTATCATACCAAATTGGTATGGTTATCATACCAAACAGGAAAAGGTGACTAATTCTCAATAGATGCCCCAAATGTTGAAACTCTCAAAGTCTTTTTTTTTTTTTTTTAACGTTTATTTATTTTTTTGGGACAGAGAGAGACAGAGCATGAACGGGGGAGGGGCAGAGAGAGAGGGAGACACAGAATCAGAAACAGGCTCCAGGCTCTGAGCCATCAGCCCAGAGCCCGACGCGGGGCTCGAACTCACGGAGCGCGAGATCGTGACCTGGCTGAAGTTGGACGCTTAACCGACTGCGCCACCCAGTGCCCCAGAAACTCTCAAAGTCTTTAAGGCAGCTTTTACAACTATTCTCTATGAAGTAAAGGAGAACATTTAAATGAATAAAAAGGTGGGCTTTATTAGCCCCCAAATAGAAACTATGAAAAAAAAAATGAAAATTGAGGATTAAAAAATACAGTTTATCTGAAATTAAAAAAAAAAATCATCAGGTAAGTTCAACAGAAGAATGGAAATGACAGGGAACATTGTAAACTTCAGGTTAATAAATCTGAACATCTATCAACAGAAATCACAGTATCTAAACAATAGAGATAAATTATATTAAAGCTATGTTAACAGAGACTCAGAGACCTATCAGACAATAGGAAAAGGCCCAGTATCCATGTTATAGCCATCCCAAAAGGAGAAGGAAAAAAGATTATTTTTTCAAAAAGTTGAAGATACAATGACTGAAAACTTTCCAAATTTGGTGAAAGACGCTAATTTACAAATCCAATTTGCAATTCTATGTTATAGAATATAACCACACTGCTGAAAACTAAAGATAAGAAAAATACATATATTGTAAAAACCCATGGATAAACAATACACTACACATAAAGGAACAATAATTCAAAGGAGGGCTGGTTTCTCACCAGAAGTCATGGAGGACGGAACACAGCTCTGAAAGAAAAGAACTGTCAGTCCCAAACACTAGATCCAATAAAGACATCCATCACGAATAAGGGTGAAATAAAGGAGCTTCCAGTTAAAAACAAAGACTTGTTTTAAAAGAAAGGCTGAAAGAAGTTCTTCATGCAGAAAGAGAATAGTGTAAACTAAACTTCAAGAATAAAGGCAAAAAAAAAAAAAATCAGAAATAGTAAATACCCGAACAAATATAATAGACTACTTCTTTCCTATTATGCTCTTTAAATACACAAGACTGTCCAAAGTAAAACTGTAACATTGTCTGATAGATATTTCAATGCAAAACAGAAGTAATAATGTGACTACTACCATGTAAAGGGAGAGGGGTGAATGGACCTGTATCATAAGGTTTCTAGTGGTAAAACATTAACTCTGAGTAGACTATGAAAAGTTAGGCATCCCTAGAACAAATACAGATGGATGGATGGATGATAGAAGATAGATAGATAGATAGAGTCCAAAACCAATAGGTAATTAATATGGAGTACTAAGACATATTTAAAAATATATATATAAATGTGGAAAAACAGAAGAAAAACAGAGAGGGCAAAGAGAAAAAAAATGATTAAATGAAGAAAATTTCAACCACTAGCTATAATTATATTAAATCCAAATAGTCTAATCAAAATAGTCTAATCAAAATAAAATAAGTAGATTTTCAGATTTTATATTTAAAAAACAGCACACTTACATGATATCTACAGAAACCCTACTTTGAATATAATAATATAGGCAAATTAAGAGTTTAAGGGTGTTTAAAAAACACACTTCTAAATATTCAGTGGGTCAAAGATGGAATCTAAGAGCCTTCAAAAAAAAAGAAAACATATTTGGAACCAATTAAAAATAAAAGAAATATAAAAAACATTGTAGGGGCGCTTGGGTGGCGCAGTCGGTTAAGCGTCCTACTTCAGCCAGGTCACAATCTCGCGGTCCGTGAGTTCGAGCCCCGCGTCAGGCTCTGGGCTGATGGCTCGGAGCCTGGAGCCTGTTTCCGATTCTGTGTCTACCTCTCTCTCTGCCCCTCCCCCGTTCATGCTCTGTCTCTCTCTGTCCCAAAAATAAATAAACGTTGAAAAAAAAATTTAAAAAAAATAAATAAAAATTAAAAAAAAAAACCATTGTAGGATGCTGCTAAAGCACTGATTAAAGAGAAAGTTACAACATTGAGTATTTCTATTAGGAAAACAGAAAAGTCTCCAGTAACTACTCTAAGCTTCTACTTTACAAAACTAGGGAAAAAAAAAAAGCAAACTTGAATCAAGCACAAGAAGTGAAATAATAAAGAAAATGGGGGGATCAAGATGGCGAAGTAGTAAGATCCTGAGCTTGCCCCCTCCCACGGACACACCAAAATCTATAATTACCTACAGAATGACTAACTCTGAGAACAAAATGAAGAATAGTAGAACAGATCACACACAACTAAGGATGGAGATATAGATGACATAGATATAGATGATACAGATATAGATATAGATACAGAGATATAAATATATAGAGATATGTAAATATATACAGATATAGATATAAATATATAGGGATACTTTTAGATATATATATTAAATAGATATTTTAAAGATACGTGGAGACGGTAGGAGGGGTGGAGTTGCATCTCAGTCAGGACCTACAACTCTGGCATGACAACCCACAAACAGAAAGGATATCACAATGATAAAAGCCTCCCTGAAGAACAAGGGGTCCAAACCCCACATCAAGCTCCACAGCCCACGGGACCTGCAACAAGAGAGGACCCATAATGTCTGTTTTGAAAAACAACAGGGCTTATGTCCAGGAGAGCCAGAGGGCAGTGGCAGACCAAGACTCCACTCTTAAGGAGCACAGGCTAGGGGTGCAGGCTCAGGATGCCTGGGTGGCTCAGTCAGTTAAAAATCCAACTCTTATTTCGGCTCAGGTCATGATCTCACGTCTCATGATCTCACGTCTTATTTCAGCTCAGGTCACGATCTCAGGTCGTGTGGGTTCGAGTCCCACATCGTGCTTTATGCTGACAACATAGAGACTGCTTGGTATTTGTCTCCCCCTCTCTCTGCCACTTCTCTGCTCTCTCTCTCTCTCTCTCTCTCTCATAAATAAACAAACAAACAAACATTTAAAAAAAGGCACAAACACAATCTCACTTGCTCTGAGTCCCAGTGCAGAGGTAGCAGTTTGAAAAGTACCAGGGTTACATATAAAGGAGATCTGCCGATTAATTTTAGGACATAGACTAGAGGGGTAGAGATCTGCTGAAATATTCTCCAGGGACAGAAGCACTGGTGGGCATTTTTTTTTTTTAACTTCCCTTTTGCCTAGCTGTATTGTGCCTGCTAGGTAAAATTTCTAATGCTTTCCATCTACTGTGCCAGCACAGTTCACATCACCCAGAAATTCCATGTAGGACATTTGCTGCCCCACCTGCCCACCCCCACTTGGTCCTCTTCCCAAGCAGCTCCCCCCGCCCGACACACCTGGTGGGCTACCTTACTATGCACCAGAGACCTTCCAAGTGTCTCTCCATGGCGGGGGGGGGGGGGGGGAATCCTACACACTCTTGATCCCACAACATTCATGGCCAGACCTCTAAGCCAGATGTGCTGGGGTCAACCTAGTAGCAGTTCTGGTAGAAGAACCTCATAGATAGCCACACCAGGGACGAGACACACATACCAGTGAGTGTGCACCGATCACACCCAGCCATAATAGGAAGATGCATGCAGCCCAAAGAGACCCACATCAAGGCACATCATAATCAAAGTGTCAACAATTAAAGATAAAGAGATAAAATAATTTTAAAATACTAGTTACATAAAAGGGAACCCTCTTAAGACTAACAGCTGATTTTTCAGCAGAAACTTTACAGGCCAGGAGGGAGTAGCATATTTTCAAAGTGCTTTAAAATAATGGGGCACTTTTTAAGTGCTTAGTGGGTTAGTCGATTAAGCATCTGACTCTTGATTTTGGCTCAGGTCATGATCTGAGGCTTTGTGAGATTGAGCCCCATGTTGGGCTCTGCCCTGACAGTGCTGAGCCTGTTTGGGATTCCCTCTCTCTCTCTCTTTCTCTCCCCTCTATTCACCACTCCCACTTGTGCTCACTCGCTCTTTCTCTCTCTCTCTGAAAAAAACTAAAGTAACTAAATCACAAGAGAAGAGAGCAAGAGAAAAACAAAAGAACAGAGGAAAACTACAAAAATGATCAGAAGACAATCAACCAAATGGCAATAAGTACATACCTATCAATAATTACTCTAAATGTAAATAGACTGTCAGCTGCAATCAAAAGATGGAGGGTGAGGGGCGCCTGGGTGGCGCAGTCGGTTAAGCGTCCGACTTCAGCCAGGTCACGATCTCGCGGTCCGTGAGTTCGAGCCCCGCATCAGGTTCTGGGCTGATGGCTCAGAGCCTGGAGCCTGTTTCCGATTCTGTGTCTCCCTCTCTCTCTGCCCCTCCCCCGTTCATGCTCTGTCTCTCTCTGTCCCAAAAATAAATAAAAACGTTGAAAAAAAATTAAAAAAAAAAAAAAAAAGATGGAGGGTGACTGGATACAAGGAAAAGCAAAAACAAAAACAAAACAAAAAAGCACCAGACCTATATATGCTTCGTACAAGAGACTTACTTCAGACACACATTGACCAAAAGTGAAAGGATAGAAAACGATATTCCATGAAAATGGTTATGAAAAGAAAGCTGGGGTAACAATACTTACATCAGACAAAATGGACTTTAAAACAAACACTGTAACAGACACAGAAAGGGCATTACATAATAACAGGGGGAACAGTCCAACAAAAGGATAAAACAATTTTAAATATCTATAAACCCAACATAGGATTACCTAAATACATGAAGACAATATTAACAGACATAGGAAGAAATTGACAGAAATACAATAATAGTAGGGGATTTTAACACTCCACTTTATATCAATGAATAGATCCCTCAGACAAAAAAGCAGTAAGGAAACATTTGCTTTACACAACACATTAGACCGGATGGGCTTAATAAATACATACAGAACATTCCATCCCCAAACAGCAGAATACATATTCTTTTCTTTTTTTTTTTTAATTTTTTTAACGTTTATTTATTTTTGAGACAGAGAGAGACAGAGCATGAACGGGGGAGAGGCAGAGAGAGAGGGAGACACAGAATCTGAAACAGGTTCCAGGCTCTGAGCCATCAGCCCAGAGCCCGACGCGGGGCTCGAACTCATGGACCGCGAGATCGTGACCTGAGCTGAAGTCGGACTCTTAACCGACTGAGCCACCCAGGTGCCCCTACATATTCTTTTCTTTCTTTTTTTTTTTTTTAATTTTTTTCAACGTTTATTTATTTTTGGGACAGAGAGAGACAGAGCATGAACGGGGGAGGAGCAGAGAGAGAGGGAGACACAGAATCGGAAACAGGCTCCAGGCTCTGAGCCATCAGCCCAGAACCTGATGCGGGGCTCGAACTCACGGACCGCGAGATCGTGACCTGGCTGAAGTCGGACGCTTAACCGACTGCGCCACCCAGGCGCCCCTACATATTCTTTTCAAGTGCACCTGGAACATCCTCCAAGATAGTTCACACGTTAGGCCACAAGACAAGTCTTAATAAATTTAAGTACATAGAAATATCAAGCATCTTTCCCAACCATAACATTATAAAACTAAAAATCAACTACAAGAAGAAAACTGGAAAAAAACCCACAAACATGTAAAAGCTAAGCAACACTCTTCTAAACAACCAATGGGTTGATGAGGAAATCAAAGAGGAAATTAAAAAGTATCCTGAGGTAAATAAAAATGGAAGCATAATAGTCCAAAATCTGTGGAATGCAGCACAAGCACATCTAGAAGTTTACAGTGACATAGGCCCACCTCAAGAAACATGGAAAATCTCAAATAAATAATCCCAACCTCAACCTACTGGAACGAGAAAACAAAGCCCAACGTTTGGAAGAAATAATAAAGATCAGAGTAGAAATAAATAAAATACAGATGAATAAAACAATACAAAAGGCCAATGATACTAAGAGTTGGTTCTTTGAATAGATAAGCAAAATTAATAAAATGGTAGCCAGACTCATCCAGAAAAAAAAAGTAAAGGCCCATAGAAATAAAATCAGAAATGAAAGTGAATTTACAACTGATTATCACAGAAATACAAAGGATTATAAGACACTACTATAAATCATTATATGCCAACATGTGGTAAAACCCAGAAGAAATGGATAAATTCCTAGAAACATATAATCTCCCAAGACTGAATCAAGAAGAAATACAACCATCTGAATGGGCCAATTACTAGAAATAAGAGTTTTTTAATATTTATTTATTTGGGGGGGGGGCGGGCCAGAGGGAAAGAATCCCAAACAGATTCCATACTGCCTATGTGGAACTCAGACTTATGAACTGTGAGATCATGACCACAGCCAAAATCAAGAGTCAGAGGCTTAAACAACTGAGCCACCCAGGTGCCCCTAGAAATATGATTTAGAAAATAATCAAAAAATTCTCAACAAACAAAAGTACATAACCAGATGGCTTCACAAACATTTAAAGAATTGATTCCTGTCCTTCTCACATTATTAAAGAGAAAGAAAGAAAGAAAGAAAGAAAGAAAGAAAGAAAGAGAAAAGAAAAAAGGAGGAACACTTCCAAACACCTTTTATGAAACCAGCATCACCCTGATACTAAAAACAAAGATATTACAAAAGAAAGAAAGAAAGAAAGAAAGAAAGAAAGAAAGAAAGAAAGAAAGAGAAAGGAAGGAAGGAAGGAAGGAAAAAAATTACAGGCTAATATTCCTAATGAACGTAGATGCAAAAATCCTCAACAAAATACTAGCGAACTAAATTCAACAATACAGTAAAGAAATTACATAACTGGATCAAGAAGAATTTATTCCATAGATGCAAGAATGGTTCAATATCCACAAATGAATCAACATAATACACCACATTAACAAAAAATAAGGGGGAAAAATCAAATGATCATCTCCATAGATGCAGAAAAAGCATTTGATAAAATTTAACAACCATTTATGATAAAAATTTCAACAAAGTTGGTAGAGAAGGAACATACCTCAATATATGAGAAGCCATATATGAGAAACTCAAAGCTATCTGCATACTCAAATTTGGAAAGCTGAAAGCTTTTCCTCTAAGATCAGGAAGAAAACAAGGATGGCTACTCTGGCCACTTTTATTCAACATAGTAGCCAAAGCCCTAGCCACAGAAATTAAAAAAGAAAATGAAATAAAAGGCATCCAAATTGGAAAAGAAAAATTTAAAGTGTCACAATTTTAGATGACTATTGTAGAGAAAATTCCAAAGCTTCTGCCAAAAAGACTATTAGAACTAATAAATGAAAGTAAAGTTGTGAGATATAAAATTAATATACATAAATCTATTGCAACTCTATATACTAATAATGAAATATCAAAAAAATTAAGAAAATAATCCCAGTTACAGTTGCATCAGAAAGAGTAAAATACTCTGAAATAAATTTAACCAGGGAAGTTAAAGAGCTGTACTCTGATACAAGACATTGATAAGAGAAATTTAAGACAACACAAATAAATAGAAAAATTTTTAATGCTCATGGATTAGAAGAATTAATATTGTAAAAATGCTCATATCACCTAAAACAATCTACAGAGGCAATGCAATTGCAATCAAAATATAATAGTATTTTTCACAGAACTACAATAAAAAATTCTAAAATTTGTATGGAACCACAAAGACCCAGGATAGGCAAAGCAATTTTGAGAAAGCAGAAAGCTAGAAGTATTATCCTCCTCTATTCCAAACTATACTACAAGTTTATAGTAATAGAAACAGTAAGATACTTGCACAAAAATATACATACATATCAATGTGTCTAGACATAAAACCACACATACGGTCAATTGATCTTTGCCAGGGGAAATAAAAATATACAATGGGGAAAAGACAAAATCTTCATTAAACAGTGCTGGGAAAACTGGACACCTACATGCCAAAGAATAGAACTAGACCACTTTCCTATGCTATCCATACAAAAAAAAAAAAAACAAACCCAAAATTGATTAAAGACCTAAATGTGAGACCTGAAACCATAAAAATCTGAAAACATAGGCAGTAACCTCTTGGACTAACCTCTTGGACATTAGTCTCAGCAATGTATTTATGGTGTCTCCTGAGGCAAGGGTAATGAAAAAAGTAACTAATGGGACTCAATCCAACTACAAATTTTTTGTACAGCGAAGAAATCCATCAATAAAACAAAAAGGCAATTTCCCTGGTGAACACAGATGCAAAACGTTCTATTTTGCATCTATGCAAAATGCTAGAAGATATTTACAAATGATATAACTGATAAGGGGTTAATATGCAAAATGTACAAAGAACTCACACCACTCAATATGTAAAAACCCAACAGTCCAATTAAAATGTAAGTGGAGGACCTGTAAAGGCATTTTTCCAAAGAAGACATACAGATGTCCAACAGACCCACTAAAAGATGCTCAAGGAAATGCATGCTCGCCGAGACAATGCAAATCGAAACTACAATGAGATGTCATCTCACACCTGTTAGGATGGCTATTAAGAAGGAGGAGGAGGGGGAAGGTGGAGGGGTCAGGAGGAGGTCGGGGACAAGGGAGAGGGGTCACGTCATGATCTCACAGTTTCTGGGTTTGAGTCCCGTGTCGGGCTCTGTGCTGACAGCTCAGAGCCTGGAGCCTGCTTTGGATTCTGTGTCTCCCTCTCTCTGCTCCTTCCCTACTCATTCTCATTCTCTCTCTCTCTCTCTCTCTCTCTCTCTCTCTCAAAAATGAATAAACATTATTTTTTTAATTTAAATTTGAATTACCATATAATCCAGCACTCTTACTTCCCAGTATTTATCCAAAGAAAATGAAAACACTGATTTGAAAAGATGTGTGTACCCCTATGTTCACTGCAGCATTATTTATAATAGCCAAGATAGGGAAGCAACCTATGTGTCCACTGATCGATGAATGGATACGGATGTGGTATATATATGCACATATACATATATATACACAGTGGGATGTTACTCGGCCCTTAAAAAGGAAAACTTGCCAATTGTGACAAATGGATAAGCCTAGAGGGCATTATGCTAAACGAAATGTTAGACCAAGAAAAACAAGAAGTCAAGAAGATCAAGAAGATTGTACGATTTCACTTAAATGTGATATCTAAAAAAAAAATAAGTTAAATTAAAAAGAGGAAACAAAACAAATTAAAAAAAAGACTCACGGATACAGAGAACAATCTGATGGTTGCTGGGGCTTGGGCAGAGGGTGAGTGGACAGGCAAAATAGAGAAGGGATTAAAAGGTACAAACTACCAGTTAGAAAATCAGTAAGACACAGAAAATGCAATGTGTGGCATAGGGAGTACAGTTAATAATATTGCAACAACGTTGTATAGTGACAGATGGTAGGTAGATTTATCATGCTGATCACTTTGTAATGCATATAAATGTTGCATCACTACATTGTACCCCTGAAACTAATATAATATTGTATGTCAGCTACACTTCAATAATAAGATAAAATAGAATAAAATCGATGAAATTAAAAGCAGGAAAACAATTGAGAATACCAATGAAACCAAAGGTTTTTCTTTGTAAAAATAAATGAAATTGATAAACCTTTTGAAAGACCCCCCAACTAAATGGAAAACACATTAATACCCTTACTACCACAGTGGATCAGAAGAGAGGACCCACATACAGCCCCATATCCAGGGACAGAATAACAATACAACACTACAAACAATATTACACAAGAACATTTGAAACCTAGATAAAATGGATCAAATTCTTGAAAGGCATTAACTATCAAAATTCAGATAAGAAAAAATGAGCCACCGGGATGGCTCAGTCAGTTGAGCATCCAACTTTGGCTCAGGTCATGTGAGTAAGTTTGTGAGTTTGTGAGTTCCACCCCCGCATCATGCTGTGTGCTGACAGCTCAGAGCCTGAAGCCTGATTCAGATTCTGTGTCTCCCTCTCTCTGCCCCTCTCCCTCTTGCTCTCTCTCTCTCTCTCTCTCTCAAAACTAAATAAACATTAATAATTTTTTTAAAAGACCAAACAAAAGAAATACAAGGAAAGAAAGCTAAATACCAGTAACCCTCATGAACTTACATGTAAGAAATTTCAACAAAATTTAGCAAATCACAACAATCAAGATAGTGTGCTACAGACAGAAGAATATTCACACAGCTCAGTGGAAGTCAAGAGACAGTACAGAATGCTATCTACACAAAAACCACTGAATGATTTTTGGCAAAATAAAACAGCACTTTAACGGAGAAAGTGTATTCTCTTTAACAAATGATGTTGCAACAATTGGACTCCATATACCCCCCCCCACCCACACAAAAATATCCTCAACCAAAGTTTCTCACACAAAAATTAACTCAACACGGATCAATGATCTGAATCTTTTAAAACCATAAAACTTTAAGAAGAAAACACGGGCAAATATCTGTGTGATCCAGGTTTATGGAAAGAGCTGTTACCTTTGATAGCCAAAGGAGCATCCATAAAAGAAGAAACTGATAAACTGGTAATCTTATTAAAATTTAAAATGTCTAATATACCAAAAAAATATATTGCTAAGAAAATAATTAAAAAACACAGTCTCAAAAAATATTTTCAAATAACGTATCGGACAAAAGACTTCTATCTAGACTAGAAAAAAAAATTCGCTATAAACTCAATAGTAAGAGAACAAATAATCCAATTAGAAAATGGGAAAAAGTGGGGCGCCTGGGTGGCGCAGTCGGTTAAGCGTCCGACTTCAGCCAGGTCACGATCTCGCGGTCCGTGGGTTCGAGCCCCGCGTCAGGCTCTGGGCTGATGGCTCGGAGCCTGGAGCCTGTTTCCGATTCTGGGTCTCCCTCTCTCTCTGCCCCTCCCCCGTTCATGCTCTGTCTCTCTCTGTCCCCAAAATAAATAAAAAAAGTTGAAAAAAAAAAAAAAGAAAATGGGAAAAAGTTTGAACAGACATTTAACCAAAGAGTATACACGGACAGCAAATAAACACACGAAAAGATGTTCAGCATCATTACCCTATAAAGAAATGTAAATTGAATCATGATGAGATACCACTACAGCTCTGTTAGAATGAGTAAAATTTAAAATGCTGGCAATACCGAGTGCTGGTAAGGATGCAGTAAGGACGAATCCATTGATACTGGGAATGAAAATGAAACCAATATTCCGGAAAATAGTTTGGCAATTTCTTGACCCAGCAATCACCCTCTTAGGTATTTAACTTAGAAAAATGAAAAAAAAAAATGTTCACATAAAAACCTGTACATAAATGCTCATAGCAGCTTTAGTTGCAATAGCTCAAAACTGGAAACAGCTCAGAAGTCCTTCAACTGGTAAATGGATAAACTGTGGTACATCCATACACACAATGGAGCACTGCTTAAAAATACAAAGGAAGAAACTTTCAATACAAGCAACACTTAGGTGGACCCCAAAGGACTTCTGCTAAGGGAGGATAAAAAAAGTCCAAAGTTCAAGGATACATGATGTATGATTCCATTGATAGAACACTCTCTAACTGAAAATCAAAACAATGAACAAGTCAGCCAGGGATTTAGGGGTGGAGACAAATTATAGCTCCCAATCCGATGGAACAGTGTTGTATCTGATTATGATGGCAGTTACATGTATGTACATGTGTGATAATATTTTATAGAACTACACACACATACATACACACACACACGATGCATGAAAAATCTTACTAAATCCAAGTAAAGTCTGTAGTTTACCTAATAGTATTGTACTAATATCACTTTCTAGGTTTTGATCATTGAATTGTGGTTACATGTTATCATTGAATGAAGCTAAAAGGTAGATACACAGGGACTGTCTGTAATATTTTTGCAACTTCTGTATCATTCCAAAGTCTTTCAAAATTTTCAGTTGCTCCAATAAAAGGACTTATTTAAGTATAACTCTTACAACATATCTGTAGAATATATTGAAAACTACAAAATATTAATAAAAGTTAAACATCTAAATAAATGGAAAAACATAATGTGTTCACGGATAAGTAGATTCAATATAGGTAAGACATCAATTGTACCAAAATTAATCTACAGTTTTAATGCAATCTCAATCAAAATCCCAACAGAATTTATTTCTTTACTAGAGATGTACAAGCTAACTCTAAATTTGTATGGAAATTAATCCAATTTCAAACTGAATAACAAAGTGGATTCACATTATCCAAATCTAAGACTTAAGTATAGAGTCCCAGCAATCAAAACATTATAGTATCAGTGAATGGATACACAGAAAAAAATGGAACTGAACAGGATCCAGTTATAGATCAACATAAATATGGCAACTGATACTTTTGGCATTTGAAAGCTTCCAGTTTACCTTTCAAAATTACCCCTTCAGTTTGACTTTCCAAAACAATTACTGAGATGAAATTCACATAAGATTAACTATAAGTAGACAATTCAATGGCATTTAGGACCTTCACAATACTGTGCAATCACCACCTCTACTAATTCCAAAACATTTCTGTTACTCCAAAGTAAAATCATTAAGTGGTTTCTCCCCATTTTCACTCCCCGCTTAAGCCCCTGACAAATCCCAATAAATATTATCTGTTTGTCTATATAGATACATAGAGACATGACTAGATTAGATAAATAAATAAATATAGATAGATAATATATATATCTTCAATTTTACCTATAATTTATTGATGAATTTACCATAGATGTATTTATTATCTATATATAGATACAATAAAATAATTTCATAGTGTACAAAATAGAGTACATATATGGCATATACCGAAAATAGGAAATATGAATGAGTTTAAGCTTTTATTTTTAGGTACTTATATAGTTTTATATGTATAGGTGTATGTTGGGCCATAATATACACCTAAAATATTTCCTGCTATGGAATGATCCAACTTATTTGAAAGCCACTGCACTTATAACACAGTAAATTAAATAACAAAAGGGTCTACACTCTGTATTTAAAAAAAAATACATAAAAAATAAAAAATAAATAAAAAATAAAACTTACTCAATTTCTTCTATTACTTGTGAGGCTGGGAACTCTGGTGGTGGCTTCCCTGATATCTATAGCACTGCCATTAATTTAGAAGTTGTTCTCCCATCTGTCAAATCTTCATTCTGCATACCTAACACACAGCAACACTCTTCAGCAATAATATGGGGATCCTATTGCCCTTGCCTGGTCCGTTATTCCCAGTTTAACAAAGCAATGCCAGGATGAACCTGTAGACACAAATGAATCTCATACTGTAATTTCCAAAAGTGCATGGTTTATTTTCACCCTAGTATGTAGAAGCCGTTCATATTCACTTAATGTAGTTCACAGGGAATCACGGTATCTCCTAAGAGTAAATCCATAATTATTCTGTAACAACTGCCTTGTACATTTCTCTCCTAGATAAGCTTTGTTAAGCCTTTGAAATTGAGAGAATAACATTTGAAATAATAAAGTTGAAACTGTCAGCAAAAAAAAGAGAGAGAGAGAGAGAGAGAGAGAAGGTTTTGGTTTATGGCTTTTGTTTTGTTTTACAACACTACGAGAAATAACAGGGATGAAAAAAATGACTACATATGAAAAGCTAGATATATGTTTTTGGTAAAAGAAGGTATGAGATATGGAGATCTATTCCTGGTAAGGAAGGGGGAAAAAAAAAGTAATTTTGTCCTAAAGTAAAATGATCCAGAACGAGAAAGAAAAAAGATAAGACAAAACCTAAATGGATACGGGAAGTTGTGAAAAATTTATGGAAAGGGACCTTGTGAAAGGAAGTTTATGTGTGGTCAAGTGACTAAGATTAAAATGGATTTATTTAGGGGTGCCTAGGTGGCTCAGTCGGTTAAGCATCCAACTTCAGTTCCGGTTATGATCTCACGGCTTGTGGGTTCAAGTCCCGTGTCGGGCCCTGTGCTGACAGTTCAGAGCCTGGAACCTGCTTCGGATTCTGTGTCTCCCTCTCTCTCTGCCCCTCCCCCACTTGTGCTCTGTCCCTCTCTCTCTCAAAAATAAATAAACATGTTTAACAATGGAATTACTTAAGTTAAAGAAAATGAAAAAAAAAAAAAACAATATCAAAAGTACACTGGTACAAAATTACACTTTGGTTTTCCTTCTGTCAAAAGGAGAAAGTTTTCTTAGATCGTATGTCTGCTCTAAATAAGTTATAAACGTTTTGTTTTGTTTTGTTTTTCTTTACCTCCAAAGTAATCTGCTTAGAAAACAAAGAATTCGGGCGCCTGGGTGCGCAGTCGGTTAAGCGTCCGACTTCAGCCAGGTCACGATCTCGCGGTCCGTGAGTTCGAGCCCCGCGTCGGGCTCTGGGCTGATGGCTCGGAGCCTGGAGCCTGTTTCCGATTCTGTGTCTCCCTCTCTCTCTGCCCCTCCCCCGTTCATGCTCTGTCTCTCTCTGTCCCAAAAATAAAAATAAACGTTGAAAAAAAAAATTTTAGAAAACAAAGAATTCTATGTTTTGTCAAATCCAAAGTGATGCCAAACTTTCTTTAGGAACTATTTGTATGAAAGTTATTAATATAAATGTTTCAGAAGTTGGGTGTTCTGGGGAATCAGATGTGTCCTGGTAGAATGTTATCAGTCATAATTCCATCCATTGTCTTGAAATACTATTTATCACAGAAATAATCAAATTTCCTTGTCAACAGCATTATACACGCATTCATCTCGTTTGTAACCATTGCCAATTTTTAACTCTTTTGTCACTTACAGACAGTCTGGTTTCTGGGAACTTTTAAGATTGTAACACTGAACTAGGTTAGCATCTCCAAAGCTTTGATGGAGAACTGATAAATTCATTAAACTATGAACAAAAGATCAAGATCAAGAAGAATTAGTTATAGGAGACTAATGAAGATGATTATAATTTTTACGAATTCATTTAAAACATTGCTGGTTCCTCTTAATGGTTTGTTTTCCAGATTTAAAGTATATTCTTTTCTCCTCCCTTTTAGGTATCTTTAACTTAACATCAGTTTAGTAAAAGTATATTTTTACAACAAAGGTTAACAGTATATATGTTTACAGGAGTTTGGTAAGAATCTGTTCTCCTTGGGGCACCTGAGTGGCTCAGTTGGTTAAGCATCCAGCTTTGGCTGAGGTCATGATCTTGTGGTTTGTGAGTTCAAGCACCACGCCGGGCTCTGTGCTGACAGCTCAGAGCCTGGAGCCTGCTTCAGATTCTGTGTCTCCCTCTCTCTCTGCCCCTCCCCCACTTTCTCTCTCTCTCTCTCTCTCTCTCTCTCTCTCTCTGTCTCTCTCTCCCTCTCTCAAAAATAAATAAACATTAAAAAAATTTAAAAACAAAACAAAAAAGAATCTGTTCTCCTTGTAGGAGGACACAATCAGATAACTCCTTAGCTTGGCTTCTTAGCCTAAAGAAACTTTGAAAGTCCAATTTGAAGTTCCTTATGATAAATTCCAACAAAGCAGTTTAAAAGAAACCTATAGATCAATCACTATTCTTGCTGCACTTATATAAACAATCAGGCCGAGTTTACTAAAACTAGACTTAACCTGCAAATAAATTAGTCTTGCCCTGCTGTCTTTGATGGAAATGGCAATGATTATGGAGAGAAAATTATGCTTCAATAATACACCTCTGTGGATGTCAGATTCTAGTGCTGTTGATGGTCTTTGAGGTTTCCTATTCTGCCTGTAAATTAAACCGAATCCTCAGTTCTTCTAGTCTCCTCCAGTATTTGGCTAAGATCTCCAGACTAAGATTTCCAACTTTCTCCCACGCTTCTGATTGGGAATCACTATAAAACTAAAACTGCCTGTTTCCTGAAGCCAGGCAAGCTGAAGCTGGAAAACTCGCCTTAAACGTGAGAGAAGCCACCAAGGCAGCTCATGTACGGACAGCCTCTGCCCCTGTTATGCGGCCACAAAGAAAGATCGCCTGACATTCACGTTGCGAACCAGAAAATCTGTGTGATGGCCACTCCCTGTCCTCACTGCTTCCAAAGATGCTTAGAATCCGACAGAAATCTCAACTGGGTGCTCTCCAAACTCGGGAGACTGAATTTATAATTTTTCAAACGATTAACCTTTAGTTGTATTTGTTTGTTTTCATACAAATGCCTCCCATTTAATTACCTGATTGCTCACATCAGATAGAGGCCCAATGTAGGTGAAGTCCCACCCGCAATGCCACCCCCGGAAATACAACATCCTCAAGTTCGTTCTTTCCTAAGGGATCATGAGGATGTGTATTTGCTCATACAGGCATACTTCCTTTTGTTGTGCTTCCCAAATATTGCACTGTTTACAAATTGAAGGTTTGTGGCCACCCTACATCAAGCAAGTCCAGTGATGCCATTTTTCCAACAGTGTTTGCTTACTTCATGCTTCTGCGTCACATTTTGCTAATTTCCACAATATTTCAAACTATGCATTATTATTATTTTCATTCTGGCGTTCTGTGAACAAACTTAAACTGACAAATGTTGTGCGTGTTCTCTTTTTTTAATTTTTTTTAACGTTTATTTATTTTTGAGACAGAGAGAGAGCATGAACAGGGGAGGGGCGGAGAGAAAGGGAAACACAGAATCCAAAACAGGCTCCAGGCTCTGAGCTATCGGCACAGAGCCCCATGCAGGGCTCGAACTTACAGACCGCGAGATCATGACCTGAGCCAAAGTCAGACGCTCAACCGACCGAGCCACCCAGGCACCCCTGTTGTGCGTGTTCTGACTGCACCACTGACCAGTCATTCCCCATCTCTTTTCCTCTCCTCAAGCCTCCTTATTTCCTGAGACACAACAATATTGAAAGGGGTGCCTGGGTGGCTCAGCCCATTAAGCGTCCGACTCCTGATTTCCGTTCAGGGCATGATCTCACGGTTTGTGAGTTCAAGTCCCACATGGGGCTCTGTGCTGACAGCGCGGATCCTTGGGATTCTGTCTCCCTCTCTCTCTCTGCCCCTCCCCTGCTCACTCTTTAGCTCTCTCTCAAAATAAATAAAAATAAACCTTAAAAAGTAGGCCAATTAATAACCCTGTAGTGGCTCTAAGCGTACAAGTGGAAAGGAAGAGTCACACATCTCTCAGTTCAAATCAGAAACCAGAAATGATTAAGCTCAGTGTGAAAGGCACATCAAAAGCTTATATAAATGAAATGCTATGCCTCTTGCACCAAATAGCCAAATTGTGAATGCAAGGGAAAAGTTCTCGAAGGAAATTAAAAGTGCTACTCCAGTGAGCACACGGATGATAAGAAAGCGAAACAGTCTTATTGCTGATACGGTGAAAATTGTAGTGGTCTGATTAGAAGATCAAACCAGCTACAACATTCCTTTAAGTCAAAGCCTTATCCAGAGCAAGGCCTGAACTCTCTTCTATTCCGTGAACGCTGAGCGAGGTGATGAGGCCGCTGAGGAAAAGTGTGAGGCGAACAGAGGTTAGTTCATGGCATTTAAGGAAAGAAGCCATTGCCACAAAACAGAAGGAGAAGCTGAAGCAGCAAGTGCTAATGTAGAAGCTGCAGCAAGTTCTCCAGAAGATCCTGCTAAGATAATTAATAAAGGTGTCTACACCACGCAGCAGATTTTCATGTAGATTAAGCAGCCTTCTATTGGAAGAAGATGCCATCTAGGACTTTCATAGCTAGAGAGAAGTTAATGCCTGGCTTCAAAGCTTCAAAGAACAGGGTGTTTTTTGTTTGTTTGTTTTTTGTTTTAGGGGCTAGGACAGCACGTGGCTTTAAGCTGAAGCCAATGGTCATTTACCACTACAAAAATCCTAGGGCTCTTAAGAATCAGGCTATATCTACTCTGCCTGTGCTCCATGAATGGCACGACAAAGCCTGGATGACGGCACACCTGGTTACAGCATGGTTTCCAGAATATTATAAGCCCACATGGTTGAGACTACTGACGAAAAAATAAAAAGATTCCTTTCAAAATATTATTGCTCATCGGCAATGCGCCTAGTCACCCAAGAGCTCCCATGGAGATGTACAATGAGATTCATGTTGTTTTCATGCCTAATAAAACATCCACTTTGCAGCCCCTGGATCAAGGAGTCATTTCAACTTTCAAGTCTTATTATTTAAAAAATAAGCCTACAGCTGCCATAATGATTCCTCTGATGGGCCTGGACAAAATACACTGAAAACTTTCTGGAAAGGACTGACCATTCTAGATGCCAGTAAGAACTTTCATGATCCGTGGGAGGAGGTCAAAATATCAACCTCAGCAGGAGTTTGGAAGAAGTTGATTCCAACCCTCATGGATGACTGTGAGGGGTTCAAGACTTCAGTGGAGGAGTACCTGTGGATGTGGCAGAAACATGCAAGAGAACTAGAGTTAGAAGTGGAGCCTGAAGGGGGCGCCTGAGGGGTTCAGTCGGTTAAACGTCCGACTTCGGCTCAGGTCATGATCTCGCGGTCCGTGAGTTTGAGCCCCGCGTCGGGCTCTGTCGGATTCTGTGTCTCCCTCTCTCTCTGCCCTTCCCCTATTCATGCTCTGTCTCTCTCTGTCTCAAAAATAAATAAACGTTAAAAAAAATTAAAAAAAAAAAAAAGAAGTGGAGCCTGAAGATATCATATTAACAGATGAGAAGTTGCTTCTATGGTTGAGTGGAGAACTTGGTTTCTTGAGATGGAAACTACTCTTAGGGAACATGCTTTGAAGATTGTTGAAATGACAACAAAGGGTTTAGAATACCACCTGAATTTAGTTGATAAAGCAGTAGTAGGGTTTGAGAGGACTAACGTCAGGTTTGAAAGAAGTTCTACTGTGGGTAAAATGCTATCAAACAGCATCACATGCCACAGAGAAATCATTCATGACAGCAAGAGTCAATTAATGTGACAGACTTCATTGCTGTACCATTTTAAGAAATTACTACAGCAACACCACGCTGGCCAATCCATAGCCATGAACACTCAGCAGATTACAAAACCCTACAGCAGATTACAACTCACTGACCCTGGGTGGTTCAGTCTGTTAAATAGCTCACTTTGGCTCAGGTCATGATCTCATGGTTCATGGGTTCAAGCCCCACATTGGGCTCTGCACTGACAGCGTGGAGCCTGTTTGGGATTCTTTCTCTCTCCCCGCCTCTTTCTGCCCCTCCCCCACTCACTCTTTCTCTCAGTGTAAATAAACTTTAAAAAAGGATTACAACTCACTGAAAGCTCAGGTGATGGTTAGCATTTTTTAACAATAAAGTAGTATTAGTTAAGGTATGTACGTTGTTTTTCTAGGCAAAATGCTATCGCACCTTTAATAGACTACAGCATAGTTTAAACATAACATTTCTATGCACTGGGAAACCAAAAAAATTCACTTGACTCACTTTATTGCAATATTTGCTTTATTGTGGTGGTGTGGGACTAAACTCACAATATCTCCAAGGTATGGTTGCACATCATGCTGTGTCCATGTAAATAACTAAAATAATCTGTAACTTGACTTACAAAGGTAAACCTGAATCTGATTATAACCCATTTCATTTATTTACTTGATTAAATCTTGGATCCTTGGAATCTCTGCTGTGGGGAATTTTTCAATACTTTGACTATTATTCTCTGTACAGTTTTTATATTGACTTCTCTAACGCATTGTATACTCTCGATGGTTTTCAATGCCTGTCAGCAGCTAATCATATGCTCAGTGGTATAAAGCTGGATCAGACAACTGGATGAAATCAACGATAACCACATGAATGATAAAAATTGAGACCCTATGGTCTTCTGGCATAAGGATTCAGCTAATGGAAATAGAAGATGTGCGACTCTTTGGCCTGACTACATCAATGGTGGTAACAGAGACTAACATCGTTAACAGTTGATAATTAGGGGGGTGTGGGTGGGTAACTGTTAAAATCAGAAACAACTGGAAACTGACCTGCAAAATCCCCCTAAAAGACAAAACCAATTTCTTCATACAAATAAAGCATAACTTAGCTTATTTTGCAAAGCTAACTTGACCTAGATCATTTCTTGCTTGTGCCTCTGGAAATGATAAGCAAAATTTGAACTTTTCCCCATGGTTGATGAGAGGTAATCATGAAAATTGTAATAGTGTAACCAATCACTTTGAAGCATAAACAGTCACCGCTTTCTCACTTTATAAGCTACTTTAAACAATATACCTTAAGCCTTATTCCGTGTCCTGGTTTGAGTGTTCTTGGTTTATAAACTGTCATTTTGGTGTGTGCACAATAGATTTTTATGAACTGCTGCTTTAGTGATTAACAGGTTTTCCTTTGGCAGTTTTGATCTTTTGATACTCTCTCTGTGTTCAAATTTCCTCTTTTTTATAAAAACACCAGTCAGATTGGATAAGGAGCTACCCTAATAGCCTCATTTTAAATTAATTACCTTTTTAAAGGTCATACCTTCACATATAGTCATATTTTAAGGTGCAAGGATTTAGGGCTTCAACACAAGTTTTAAGAGGACACAATTCAACCCATAACACCATTGTAATGGATGTGAAATGGTATCTCATTACAATTTTGAATCACTTTTCCTTAATGATTAGTGATGTTTAGAATCTTTTCATGTGTTTATTGTCTATTTGCATATCTTCTTTGGAGAAATATCTGTTTATGTCCTTTGCCTGCTTTTTAAATTAAAATGTTTGTCTTTTTTTTTTTTTTTGTATTAGAGGAGTTCTTTAAAAAGTCCAGATATTAAACCCTATCAGATATATGTTTGAAAATAATTTCTCCCGTCCTGTAGGCTGTCTTTCCATTTTAATGATAATATCCTTTAATAGATAAAAGTTTTCTTCTAACAATAATGCTTTTGGTATCATATCTAAAAAAACCTAATGTCAAACTCAAGGTCATGAAAATTTACTCCTATTTTTCTTCTAAGAGTTTTATGGTATTGGTTCTTATATGTAACTTGTTGACCCATTTTAAATTATTTTTATGTATGTTATATAAACACACATGCTTTATATATGTATATACATAGTGTATGCATATAGAAGATATGTGTGTATACATATGTGTATGTATATACATTTATGTTTGTGTATTTAGGTCTGTGTGTGTTCATTCTTTAACATGTAGAACCATCCAGTCGTCCCAGCATTGTTTGATAAAGGCACTATTCTTTCCCTATAAAATAGCATCAGTCCCCTCATTGAGAATCAGTTGGCCATTGATACGTGAGTTTCATTCTGGACTCTAATTCTGTACTATTGGATTATATGTCTAGCCTTATGCAATGCCACACTATTTTAATAACTGAAACTCTAGTATGTTTTGAAAATGGGAAATGTAGGGACACCTGGGTGGCTCAGTTGGTTAAGTGTCCAACTTTGGCTCAGGTCACGGTCTCTCAAGTCCTGCCTTAGGCTCTGTGCTGACAGCTCAGAGCCCAGAGTCTGCTTCAGATTCTGTGTCTCCCTCTCTCTCTGCCCCCCCACCCCACTTGTGTGCGCTATCTCTCTCTCTCTTTCAAAAAATAAACATTAAAAAAAAAGCAAATGGGAAATGTAAATCTTAAATTTTGTTCATTTTTAAAAGATTGTTTTGGCTGTTTGGGGTTCCTTTCAATTTCATATGAATTTGAGGATAAGTGTTTCTATTTCATTAAAAAGAAAACCAAGGCTGTTGCAATTGTCATTGATTCTGTTTATCACCTTGGCTAGCACTGGCGTATTAAGATTTTTTATCTTTCCATTCCATGAATATGGGATTTCTTTCTAATTATTTATGTCTTCTTTGATTTCTACAATATTTGTAGTTTCCACTGTATAAGGATTTCACTTCTTTCAATAAATTTAATTCTAGGTATTGTATACTTTATGATGCTATTGCAAATGCAGCTGTTTTAGTTTCCTTATTGGATTGTTCATTGTTTGTATGTAGAAACACAGCTAATACTTGTGTTTTGATCTTATAACCTGGAATTTTGCTTAATTTATTAGCTATAGTAGTTTCTTATGGTCTTTAAGGGATTTTCTACATAAAAAATTATGCCAGAGGAGCCAAGATGGCAGAACAGCATGGAAGTATTTCGTGTGTCTCGCGTCCATGAAATATAGGCAGACCAACACTAAACCATCCTGCACACCTAGAAAACTGATCTGAGGATTAACACAACAATCTGCACAACCTGAACCACAGAATTCAGCAGGTATGTGGTGCAGAGAGGTGAACTGGGGGAGAGAGAAGCCACGGAGGGCAGGGAGCTGCTTTTGTGTGTGGAAAGAGGATGGAGATGGGGGGGAGAGAATGGGAAAATCACCTCACCCCCAAAAGCAGCTGGAGAGAAAGTGGAAAAGTGGAAACAGCTGCAGGGACTGAACTAAAAAGGGAGAAAGGAGAAAAGTGAAAGGAAAGGGTTTAAATTCCATTACGACTCTATAAACAGGGGGAGCACAGAGTCTGAAACTCCGCAGCTCTATACCTGGCAGTGCTCTGGTGGGAAGGGCGAATCCCCAGGAGCAGAGTGGAGTCCAGAGGTCTTAGGGCCACATGGGGAGAGCCACTTCCCCTGCTGGGTGGACACCTGGTAGAGGCTGTGTGGGTCCCTCAAAGGCAAGGCCCCAGTGGACCCAGGAGAACAACCACATTCACTGGTGCTGGAACAAGGTCATTAAGGGTGAAGCCTGGTGCCAGATGTGCGTTGTGATTTTCCATAATCCCTGAAACACTGCTGCTACACTATCTCACGAACTTTTTCTGGGGTGGGCTGGCACCCAGCCGCAGTCTCTGGACATCAGCAGCAGCATGGTCCTGCGAACGTTCCTGGGTGTGGCTGGCACCCAGCCATTGCTCAGTGACACCCTCCTGTAGAGGGGTGGAACAGGTCAAAGTCGCAGTCCCTCATAAGTAAGGGGTCAGGAAAAAGAGCCGCGTCTGAGACAAAACTCAGGAGGGAGGTGTTGCCTGGGGGCTTAGTCACGGACTGTGCAAAAGCGGAGAGTGGACAGAAGCCGGAGACAAAGGACAGGTACGCGATTGCTGATGGGGAGAGCGGAGTTCCCATACTAGAGACTGGGTAGCTGGGTGACGCCATTTTCACCGCTCCTGCGCATGTGTATACATACCTACAAGTACCATAACAATCCACCCCAGTAGTCTAGCAGCGCCATCTAGTGGAGAACAGAGCCGATACACTAATCCCCACCCAACTGGGCCAACCTCACTCTTCAAGAACACAAGTCTCACCAACTGCTTAGTTTATGGACTATGAAGCACTTCACAGTTTGATTTCTAGGGGAAAATGAAGTAATTTTAGTCATATTTCAATCTGTTCACCGGTCCATCGAATCAACTTTCTTTTTTTTTTTTCTTTTTCGTCTTTGTTCTTTTTCTTGAATACAAAAAGAGAAAAACTTCACTTTCATTTTCAATTTATATTAAAAATATTTTTCTTTAATTTTTTCTAGTAAATTTTTTATTTTTGTGTAAATTCTTTCAAATTATATTTTACTTCCAGCATTTCATTTTAGTCTACTTCCATGTATTCATTTTTTTCAAATTTTCAAATGATTTCCTTTGTTTTTTCTTTCTTTCCCCTTTTTTCTCTAATCTATCAAGACCCTTTCAACACCCAGACCAAAACACACCCAGGATCTATAATCATTTATTTGATTTGTGTGTGTGTGTGTGTGTGTTTAATTTTTTAATTTTTAATATTTTGTTATTTTAATTTTTTTAATTTTAATTTTTTTACCTCATTAATTCCTTTTCTCCTTTCAAAATGATGAAACAAAGGAATTCACCCCAAAAGAAAGAGCAGGAAGAAATGACAGCCAGGGACAAGCAAGATATCTTAACCAGAATTTAGAATCATGATAATAAGAATACTAGCTGGAGTTGGAAATAGATTAGAATTCCTTTCTAAAAGAGATAAAAGAAGTAAAAGCTAGTCAGGATGAAATAAAAAAATACTATAACTGAACTGCAATCTTGAATGGATGCCACAGAGGCAAGGATGGATGAGACAGAACAGATAACAGTGATATAGAGGACAAACTTATGGAGAATAATGAAGCATAAGAAAAGAGGCAGATTAAGGCAAAAGAGCACAATTTAAGAATTAGAGAAATCAGTGACTCATTAAAAAGGAGCAACATCAGAATCATAGGGGTCCCAGAAGAGGAAGAGAGAGAAATAGGGGTAAAGGGTTCTGTGAGCAAATCATAGTGGAAAACTTTCCTAACCTGGGGAAAGACAGACATCAAAATCCAGGAAGCACAGAGGACTCCCTTTAGATTCAACAAAAACCGACCATCAACAAGGCATATCATAGTCAAACTCACAAAACACTCAGGCGAGGAGAGAATCATGAAAGCAACAAGAGAAAAAAAAGTCCTTAACCTATAAGGGAAGACAGATCAGGTTTGCAGCAGACCTATCTACAGAAAATTGGCAGGCCAGAAAGGACTGGCAGGATATATTCAATGTGCTGAATCAGAAAAATATGCAGCCAAGAATTCTTTATCTAGCAAGGATGTCATTCAAAATAGAAGGAGAGACAAAAAGTTTCCCGGACAAACAAAATTAAAGGAGTTTGTGACCACTAAACCAGCCCTGCAAATTTTAAGGGGGACTCTCTGAGGGAAGAATAGATTAAATAAATAAATAAATAAATAAATAAATAAATAAATACCAAAAGCAACAAAGACTAGAAAGGACCAAGGAACAGCCCCAGAAACTCCAACTCTGCAAGCATCATAACGGCAATAAATTCCTATCTTTCAGTACTCACTCTAAATGTCAATGGACTAAATGTTCCAATTAAAAGTCATAGGGTAACAGAATAGATGAGGAAACAAGATCGATTTATATGCTGTTTACAAGAGACCCACTTTAGACCTACAGACACCTTCAGATTGAAAGTAAGGGGATGGAGAACCATCTATCATGCTAACAACCGACAAAAGAAAGCCAGAGTAGCCATACTTATATCAATCTAGACTTTAAAATAAAGACTGTATCAGGAGATGAAGAAGGGCATTATATCATAATTAAGGGGTCTATCCACCAAGACCTAAATTGTGAACATCTATGTGCCAAATGTGGAAGCACCCAAATATATAAATCAATCACAAACATAAAGAAACTCATTAATAATATTACCATAATAGTGGGGGACTTCAACACCCCACTCACACCAATGGACAGATCATCTAATCAAAACATCAACAAGGAAACATTGGCTTTGAATGACACACTGGACCAGATGGACTTAGCAGATATATTCAGAACATTTCACCCTAAGGCAGCAGAAAATACAGTCTCGTTCAGTGCACATGGAATGTTCTCCAGAATAGACCACACACTGGGACACAAATCAGCCCTCAACAAGTACAAAAAGATCGAGATCATACTGTGCATATTTTTAGACCACAGCACTATGAAACTTGAAACCTGGAGACTAAAGAACATCCTACTAAAGAATGAATGGGCTAACCAAGAAGTTAAAGAAGAAATTAAAAAGTTTATGGAAGCCAATGAAAATGATAACACCATAACCCAAAACCTCTGGGACACAGCAAAGGCAGTCATAAGAGGGAAGTATATAGCAATCCAGGCCTTCCTAAGAAGGAAGAACAATCTCTGATACACAACCTAACCTTATATCTCAAAGAGCTAAAAAAGAACAGCAAATAAAACCCAAAACCAGCAGAAGAGAGGAAATAATAAAGATTAGAGCAGAAATTAATGCTATTGAAACAAACAAACAAACAAAAACAGTAGAACAGATCAATAAACCAGAAGCTGGTTCTTTGAAAGAATTAACAGAATTAATAAACCACTAGCCAGTTTGATGAAAAAGAAAAAGGAAAGGACCCAAATAAATAAAATCAAGAATGAAAGAGGAGAGATCACAACCAAGACAATAGAAATACAAACAATAATAAGAGAATATTATGAGCAATTATCTTCCAATAAAATGGGCAATCTGGAAGAAATGGACAAATTCCCAGAAACATATACACTACCAAAACTGAAACAGGAAGAAATAGAAAATCTGAACAGACCCATAACCAGTAAGGAAATAGAATTAGTAATAAAAAAATCTCCCACAAAACAAGAGTCCAGGGCCAGATGGGTTTCCAGGGGAATTCTACCAAACACTTAAGGACGAGTTAACACCTATTCTCTTGAAGGTGTTCCAAAAAAATAGAAATGAAAGGAAAACTTCCAAAGTCTTTCTATGAAGCCAGCATTATCTTGATTTGAAAACCAGACAGAGACCCCAGTAAAAAGGAGAACTATAGACCAATTTCCCTGATGAACATGGATGCAAAAATCCTCAACAAGATATTAGCCAACTGGATCCAACAATACATTAAAAGATTATTCACCACGACCAAGTGGGATTTATACCTGGGATGCAGGGCTGGTTCAATATCCACAAAACAATCAATGTGATTCATCACATTGATAAAAGAAAGGACAAGAACCATAGGATCCTCTCAATAGATGCAGAGAAAGCATTTGACAAAATACAGCATCCTTTCTTGATAAAAACCCTCAAGAAAGTAGGGATAGAAGGATCTTACCTCGAGATCATAAAAGCCACATATGAACGACCCAATGCTAATATCATCAAAAACTGAGAGCTTTCCCCCTAAGAGCAGGAACAAGACAGGGATGTCCACTCTTGCTATTGTTATTCAACATAGTAGTGGAAGTCTTAGCTTCTGCAATCAGACAACACAAAGAAATAAAAAGCATCCAAATCAGCCAGGAGGAGGTCAAACTTTCACTCTTTGCAGATGACATGATACTCTATATGGAAAACCCAAAATATTCCACCAAAAAACTGCTAGAACTGATTCATGAATTCAGCAAAGTTGCAGGATGTAAAATCAATGCACAGAAAGCGGTTGCATTCCTATACACCAACAATGAAGCAACAGAAAGAGAAATCAAGGAATTGATCCCATTTACAATTGCACCCAAAACCATAAAATACCTAGGAATAAATCTAACCAAAGAGGTGAAAAATCTATACACTGAAACTATAGAAAGTTTATGAAAGAAATTGAAGACACCAAAAAAATGGAAAAAGATTCCATGTTCCTGAATAGGAAGAATAAATATTGTTAAAATGTTGATACTACCCAAAGCAATCTACATATTCAATGCAATCCCTATCAAAATAACACCAGCATTCTTCACAGAGCTAGAACAAACAATCCTAAAATTTGTATGGAACCAGAAAAGACCCCAAATAGCCAAAGCAATCTTGAAAAAGAAAACCAAAGCAGGAGTCATCACAATCCTGGACTTCAAGCTATACTACAAAGCTGTAATCATCAAGACAGTATGGTACTGGCACAAGAGCAGACACTCAGATCAATGGAACAGAATAGAGAACCCAGAAATGGACCATAAACATATGGCCAACTAATCTTTGACAAAGTAGGAAAGAATATCCAATGGAATCAAGACAGTCTCTTCAGCAAGTGGTGCTGGGAAAACTGGACAGCGACATGCAGAAGAATGAACCTGGACCACTTTCTTACACCATACACAAAAAGAAACTCAAAATGGATGAAAGACCTAAATGTAAGACAGGAAGCCATCAAAATCCTCGAGGAGAAAGCAGGCAAGAACCTCTTTGATCTTGGCTGCAGCAACTTCTTACTCAACACGTCTCCAGAGGAAAGGGAAACAAAAGCAAAAACGAACTATTGGGACCTCATCAAAATAAAAATCTTCTGCACAGCAAAGGAAACAATCAGCAAAACTAAAAGGCAACCGACAGAATGGGAGAAGGTATTTGCAAATGACATATCAGATAAAGGGTTAGTATCCAAAATCTATAAAGAACTTATCATCAAACTCAACACCTAAAAAACAAATAATCCAGTGAAGAAATAGGCAAAAGCCATGAATAGACATTTCTCCAAAGAAGACATCCAGATGGCAAACTGGCACATGAAAAAATGCTCAACATCACTCATCATCAGGGAAATACAAATCAAAACCACAATTCAGGCAACAGCAGATGTTGGTGAGGATGTGGAGAAAGAGGATCTCTTCTGCATTGTTGGTGGGAATGCAAGCTGGTGCAGCCCCTCCAGAAAACAGTATGGAGGTTCCTCAAAAAATTGAAAATAGAACGAACCTACCCAGCAATTGCACTACTAGGTATTTATCCAAGGAACACAGGTATGCTGTTTCAAAGGGACATGTGCACACCAATGTTCATAGCAGCACTATCAACAATAGCCAAAATATCAAAAGAGCCCAAATGTCCATTGATGGATGAATGGATAAAGAAGATGTGGTACATATATATAATGGAGTATTAGCAATCAAAAAGAATGAAATCTTTGCAACAACGTGGATGGAACTAGAGGGTATTATGATAAAGGAAATTAGTCAGAGAAAGACAAATATCATCTGACTTCACTCATATGAGGACTTTAAGACAGAACAGATGAACATAAGGGAAGGGAAGCAAATAATATAAAAACAAGGAGGGGGAGAAAACATAAGAGACTCGTAAACATGGAGAATAAACAGAGGGTTACTTAAAGGGGTGGTAGGAGGGGGGATGGGCTAAATGGGTAGGGGGAATTAGGGAATGTACTCCTGAAATCATTGTAATATATGCTAGCTAATTTGGATGTAAATTTAAAAAGTAAAATTAAAAAAATAAAAATAAAAAAAATTATGCCATCTGCAAATAGAAATGATTTTACTTCTTCCTAATTTGAGTGACTTTTATGCTTTTTCTTGCCTAATTGCCCTGGCTAGAACTTTCAGTACAGTGTTGAAGAGCACTAACAAAAGTTGGCATTTTTGTTCCTGATCTTAAGAAAGAAAATCTTTTGGTCTTTCACCACTGAATGTAATGATAGCAAGGAGTTTCTCATAAGTACTCTTCATCGTGTTGGGAAAGTTCCATTTTATTCCTACTTTTCTGAGTGTTTTTATCATGAAAAAGTATTAGATTTTTCAAGTACACTTTGGCAATAGAGATGATGATGCATTTTTTTCTTCATTCTATGAAAGTGGTGTATTACAAGTAGCGATTATTTTTAATGCAGCATAACCCTTGTATTCCTGGGATAAATCCCATTTGGTCATGGTATATAATATTATTAACATGATGTTATATTTTTTTGATAATATTTTGTGGAGGATTTTTGCATCTATATTCAGAAAGGACATTTTTTGTAATTGTCTTTATTGGTAATGTCTTTACCTGGCGCTCATCTCAGGATAATGCTAACTTCACAAAATGAGTGGGAATGTGTTTTTCTTCTTTTATATTTTTTTGAAGAGTATGAGAAGGATTGGTATTAATCCTACTTCAAATGTCTGGTAGAATTCAAGAGTGAAATCATCTGGTCTTGGGCTTTTATTGCTGGGAAGATTTTTATTAATGATTTAATTTCCTTACTTTTTGTAAATCTATCCATATTTCCTATTTCTAGCATATTTCTCCCTTTAATTCTGTCAATGTTTGCTTCATACATCTCTGGCTCTGTTGTTTGGTGCATATGTGTTTGTAATAGTTATATCCTGTTGATGAATGGGTCTTTTTATCAAAATGTTACATTCTTATTTGTCTCTCGTAATATATTTTTTTTTACTTAAAGTCTATGCTGTCCAATATTAGAATACCCATGCCATGTCTCTTTGGGTTACTATTTGTGTGAACTACCTTTGTCCATCCTTTCACTTGAATTCATTTATGTTTTAGGAGATAGAAGGCATCTATCTCCATTCGTATTATGAGGTTATGGAAAATACTTTTAAAATTATTATCTTTGTACCATTTTTACATTTTCCAAACATTTAATGAAAAATCTATACTACTTTAATAGTCACAAACTGGTAATACAGATTCAAATAAGAAAACAACTGTAGAAGTATAGAGGATAAAGTGTTCATTCCAAATTTAAAAAATATTCAAGCAAAAAATGAAAATAATTTCTCAAGGACTAGTAATGTTGTCCTTGTTGCATTGTTGTGGCCATCTTAATTGGGATAACCTGCTAGCATTATAAGAATCCAACGGTTAGAGTGTCACCTTAGATTTATGTAAATAGGAAATCTTCATAGAGGTGTTTAGATTTCATCTGTGGCTAACAAAGGGAAAAGGAGAAGAAATACCAGGCGCTTGGAAATGTGAGCAAAGATACAGTTTGGGAATCAGAAGGAACAAGTGGAGGACACATGCCAACTCATGTGGTTTGTTTGTAAGAATAAATTTCCTATTTCCTTTAAAATTTCTATCTTAGTTGCAGAAGTGCAGAGAGATGATTTCTCTGCAGTATAATCTATACTGCATCACTGACTCGCTGAGTTCTTTGCTATTTTATAAGAGGTAGCTCAGAGAGCTATTACCCCCTCATAACATACTTCTTTTTCAATTTACCTTAGGCTTCCTATAAAATTAAAATTTGCATACCCTGGCGGGGAATATTTAATTAATATATACTTGATTATCTTTGGAAATACTGACAGACTCCAGGCTGGAAAAGGATCAGAGGATTAGGGACACTTGCATTAACACCAGCTAAGTCAGATTACTCTTTCTTAGCCCCTCGACAGCTTTGTTTTCCATCTGTAAACCCTGAGAGACACATCCGAGTACAGATGCAAAGTCCTGACTGATGCTGGCATCTTCAGAAGTCCTGACACAGTGGAGACGTAGCTTCAGCTAGATTGCAGAATGTCTAGCTGAATACATTTCCCTTCTTAAAATTATTTATTTTCTCAAATTCTAAAAGGTGTGCCTGTAGTGCATTTTGTATGAATTCCTATACCATGGGATATTCTTTTTCTTCCATGGATCTAACACAGGCCTTTTTCCTCGGAGAACACCATCCTTCTTTAACCAACTTATTAAAATAAAACTTGAATAAAACAACCTATCTTTATTATGACCCTTAAATTTCACAGGGCAAAGGCTGTTTACAGGAATGAAAGAAACCCAGGAGTGTCTTCCTGCTTAGAGAAGTCTCAGAAGATCATGATTAATCCCAAATTAACCTTGTTTTCCTTCAATGCTACATCAGCGCTTCTCAGTAGTAGCCTTGCATTTCCCATTATCTTCTCATTTGCTCTACATCACAATAGTGACATAATTATTAGTATGTGATGATCAAAACACAACCTTTTCTATGCCTGGAGGAGACTTCACACACAGGGTGACATTTGATGGGGGACTTCAAGCACAAGTAAAAATGCCAAGTTATATATTTTATTAAGTACTTACTATATGCCAAGAAATGGTTTATCTCATTTAATCCTCTTTATTAGCATTATTACTGTCCTCCTTTTATAGATGAAAACCTGAGGCACGGACAGGCTAAGTAAATTACCTACAATCATTCAGCTAGAAAGCAGCCAACCTGGGCTGTACATTCAGTCAGCCAGACTTCAGAATTCAAATTCTAGAAAGAGTATTGAAAAGCTGTGAGGGACATGATGCATACCAAGAAAGGAGAAACAAAATGCAAAGATACTGATATGTAAAGCCTTTGTGTTGAGCAAGAATGAGGATTTCCCTGCAGCTCAAATATAAATTATATGAAGAGATAGGCTGGAGGCGAGATGAAAGTCCGGTGGACAATAACTAGGGGAACAATGAAGATTTGGAAATAGGCAGGTAACATTAACCTCTGAATGTTAAAATATGAAAGGAATGGGTCATAGTTGAGATACAAAACCTTTTTAAATAGACTGAGTCTTTCCAAGGTTAAGACTTGACCGCAACCTGATTAAAGATACTAACCTCTATTTTTAAAAGTCAATCCAAATATTGTTTCCACAACAGATTTACACAGGAAGAGGAAACAGGCACAAAGCAGCTGCATTCTACATTGAACACAATCCAGTGGAGACAGTACGTGTGTCTCCAGAATGTTCATCAGAATATCAGAATATAGGGGCGCCTCGGTGGCTCAGTCGGTTGAGCATCCGACTTCAGCTCAGGTCATGATCTCACAGTTGGTGGATTCGAGCCCCGCATCAGGCTCTGTTCTGACCATTTACTCAGAGCCTGGAGCCTGCTTCAGATTCTATCTCCTTCTCTCTCTGCCCCTCCCCACTCTCACACTTTGTCTCACTCTGTTTCTCAAAAATAAATAAATGTAAAAAAAATTTTTTTAAATAAAAAAAAGAATATCAGAATATGATGAGACTGTTGGTACTATCCTCAGACTAAGAAGGTGAGTTGTGTTTTTATAGAAAAGTCCTCTTTTTTTCCCCACTAAAATTGCATGCAAAAATCCGATCTACAACCACAGAAGAAAGTAGAGCTGTTTAGATAAGACAGGCTTAGAGGACCTAGATCCCAAGGAACTCTGCTTCCTTTCACGCCTATAATAATGATGTAATTAATTTTGCAACAAACTACAATTCTTTGTTGTTGACTCCAAGTTCACTGTGAAACTTTCTGATTATGAATTTTCCTTTCATATAGATTTGATCATAGGGAGGCAATGCACTGAGCAGAAAATAGTCAAGGTCTGTTTTTAGGCTCTGGGATGTATCTGTGCAAAAAACAATCCATCTGATATACTCCTCATGTAAATTAACGTTAGCATTTCTAGTCTTTTCACTGGTTTCTTTTGAGTGTAGTTAACTTGACTCAGTCATATTGTGGTATACTCCTGATTGGACTTCTAGTCCTTAAAAAAACATGAAGATGAGACCCTTCCCTGGGTTACTCTATACCAGCTCATGGGTATCTTCCTCAAAACAACATTTATGTGCCATTCTAAGAAATTTAATTTTAATCTGTCAGCAACGGCGAGCCAATGTTTATTTTTCTAAGTAAGGGTTTTGCATACGTATTTTAGTAAATATTTAGAAATGTTAAATTATCAATAGAAAACGGGTGGGGAACATTCATCTCCTTCCAGTCTCATCTAATATCACGGTCGGAATCGTACAATAAGTACACCTTTTGCCCACTATGTTCCCACAGGAGTTAAAGGCTGGTGATGCAGTAATGAACAAAACAAAAATGTCTGTCTTCATGGTCCTTACATCGTAGAAGGTACTACAGATGAAATATAAACAAGGAAAGAATAAAGCAAGGTATTATACAGAGCAGAGGTCGGCCACCTACAACAAATCTGGCCTATTACTTGCTTTTGAAAATAAAGCTTTATTGATGCACAGCCACAACCATTTAAACATTGTTTATGGCTGTTCTCATGTTGCAATGGCAGAGCTGAGTGGTTGCAACAGAGACTATCTGGCCTGCCTACCTCAAATATTTACTATCTAGCCCTTTCCAGAATGGTTTGTGGACCCTTGGGATACAGCATTGCAGCCTGCAGCAAATGCAATGGAGTAAAATAAACCAGAGGAAGGGGACAGGATGTAAGGGAATTGCTAATATACAATGTAATACAACATCACATAATATAACAATGTAACAGAATACATGCTGAATGAATAAATGTGGTGTTCAGGAGAAAAGCTCACTGAGAAGGTGTTATCTGAGCAAATATCACTTACTTTCCAAATCAATCCAGTTGACATATTTTATGGTTAATCTTTCTGTGGATAACATCTCCAATTCAGTGATAAATTCTCTGAATTTAGAGCCTTATTATTTTGTACTTGTACAACTGCAATAGCACTGTGGCCTAGCTGTTCAACCTCTATATCTCTTCCCAGTGATCTATCCCACTCTATTTATCCAGATGAACCGGTTGGAATGATTTCGTTCCCCACTCAAAATCCTCTGTAACTACAGGTTGAAAGTCTAAAACTCCTCCTTAGCCAGGATTGGAGATCTTTCAAAATCTAGCTCACCATTACACCTCCCAAATTATTTATCCGTCCCTTGAACCACAGCCAAACTATGTTCCCCGTTATTTCTCTACCATTTTACTTCCGGTGCCATTTCTGATGCCATTTTACTTACTTGACGTGCCCTTCCTCCTCAACCCTGCAGGACACAATGAGAAGTATCAATGGAATGGAAAATTGATTGGGGGGTGTGGGAGGGGGGGATGAGGCCTGCAGGTAGATTCCTGGGGAAGGAGCCATCTAGACAGAGCGCAGACAGGTCGGCAGAGTCCAGTGGGGAGAAGGTGCTTTCCAGGAGACTGTGGTGGCTGGAGCCCGGCCACCAGGACACTGGAAGGTTGGGTGAGACAGGTGAGGAAAGAGGCAGGAAAAAGGAATGGTAGGAACTTACTCTTGGACTCTGGGTGAGATGAGAGCCAATGAGGATGTTGAGGAGCCTTGAATACACAAAGATGGGCTCAGACTCCAGTTTGAAAGGACCAATCCCTCGCTGCTATGTTGTGATACTCTACAGGGAAAGGGGTAAAGGAGGGGCTAAGTTAAGAGTGTTGTAATAATGGGGTGAACACTGTTCGCATCTCGGATCAGGGTGGTCCTGTGAAAGAGAATGTGTTGGATCCTGGGTGGTTAAGAAAGTAGAGCCTAACAATATTTTCTGGTGGATTTGGATGTAGGGCATAAATAACAAAAGGAATCAAGGGATCCAACGTTTTTGCCTAAGTCCCCTGAACTATAAGAGGTGACATTTACGGAGACAAACAAAAGTGAAGGAGGAAGGGGAACTTTACATGCTAAGTCTGAGATCCCTTTTAGACCTCCAAGGAAGCATATTTGAGTAGGAATTTGGACATATGAGTACTGAGAGATCAAGGCACAGGTCCCAGTCAACATAGAAATACACGGGGACCTACATATTCATGTTTCCATCACAGAGGTTTATCATTATGGTGTGTAGGGCAGAAAACTACTCATAATTATCCGAAAGTAGACTCTAATTCACTTCTGTATAGAAACAAATATTCTGTGCACAGTTTATGTATATACTGAATTCTCCTGGAATCCAACTATTATGTAAATCAAAGAAATAGTGCCCATAGTTTTGTCCAGAATTTGCAGAAGAATTATTCTCCATCTTGGAACTTTATATTGCTGACAGCAATGCGGCTTCAGTAACTGAACTGCCAGCAACATCCCTCTTTTCTTTCACACTTGGAGCTATTGCTTGTAGACTGTTTCAACGTACAGAAGCAGGCGTCTCATTTCAGGACACTATGCCATGACACCTGCGCACTCACATATCATAATGCTTTTTGTTTTGTTATAGTTGTATTCTGTGACTTTCTGTTATAGTCAGTACATGGTATCTGAATTTCCCTTTATTTCTGTTGCATGTTATTTCCAAGGCTTTCAGGTATTGATGACTTTCCCTGACCACTGCCTCTTTCTGGAGGATCCTTCCTCTCCGTCTGTGCTGGAAGACGGAGCACTCACATGTGCATATGAATCGACGCAGTCTTCATGATCCTAAGGGGACTTCTAATCGGTAATGAGAAAGACGTGTTGCATGTTACAGGTTTGAAACCCCCTGTGCTAGCCCGATCTCCCAGAACAGTATGTTCCAATTCCTCAGCACGCATCACTGGGAAGCCTCCAGCACCGCTCCTGGGAAACTCTCAGGGGACAGGGACAGATGACAAGTGAGACACACAGTTAATGAAGCACACAATGGACATTATCCAAACCATAAGGCTGGGCTGGCCTTGTGGGTTTTTGCTTTTGCTCCACTGATTTCAGCTTTAAGTAAATCTAAAAATGGCAAAATTAGCATTTCTACCACCGTTCTTCAGAGACATAAATAAAAAGGACAGTTCACCTCTACCCTCTTCTCTAAGTTGAGCCGTTTAATTTTTTTGCTCTTTTCTTCGCTATGCCACCAACTCCTCGCACGCCAGCCCTGCTTTGGAAATAGTACTTGATGATATTTTTATTTTCCTTTGTCGTCAATTATAATTCGCCAGCAGGTGCCACCCGCAGGCCTCCTTGTTTGTTTCAACAGGCGCCAATAATCTGATGATGGGTCCTCCAGGTTTCACCTTTTCTTCCGTGTCATATTCGGATGTTTTATTTCTCCTGTTTATGCACTGAAAGCCCAATGCACTTTCTCTGACAAATAAATTCATGGCTGCAGATTTGAAGTGTCTTCAGAATATAGTTTCTTAAGCAAGGCTTAGAAAGCTCTGAAATCCTTTTCAGTCATTTCAGGGAACATTGCGTGTTTAGAAAACCAGGGGCCCCAGACAGAAGGTTAATCCTAGGCCAGGAAGATTTGAAATGAAGCAAAATAAGCATACAGACCATTCACACCAAGGGAACAGAAACAGGAAGGCTTAACCACCAGGTGGCCAGCCAAGAAAATAGCACAACTCAAAACGAATTGTCAGCAAATCCAGTTGACTTGGATCCAGAGCTTGGCGTAGCCTATCTTTAATGGGTTAAGTTTTCAAAAAATATCTAGGCTTGGGTCTGACGTATAGATTTACAAATCTGGCTTTCCAAACGCACCAGCAAAAGGGAGCTTTTAGAAGCCCTAACAAGGCAAGCACGAGAGCATATGCATGTGTGTGTGTGCCTTTCCGTGGGTCTAGTACAGCAATTATAGGAAGTTGGCTTCTAAGCATGTCAAAGCTGATTACATGTTTCGCAATTGTTTTCTCAAATTACCGCCTGCTTGCAGGAACTGAACTATTGTTATTCATTGCTTCAGGACCTTTGCACATATAGTTTTTTTCTATCTAGAATGAAGTGGCACTCCTTCTTTAAATGGCTAATTCCTACACATTATTCCGTTTTTAGCAAATCTATAAATTTTCAGAAAGACTTGTCTTAACTCCCAAATCTGAAGCCTAACGCCTCTTGTACTAACTTTTATTTTCCGTCAGCACTCTTCTCTTTATGGAAACCTATGATGCTTCACGTATTTGTTCGTTTGTTAAATGTCAGTTTCTCTCAGAAAACTTCCAGCTTCACTGGGGCAGGGACCTTTACTGCTCTGTTTGCCATCACTTCCTCACCACCTAGAAAAGTCTAAAAGGAGTGTTTATGAATGCATAAATACTGGAGATCCAGAGGAATTAGGGATGGGCACATGGGACTGAATGTGAAAAATAATATTTTAGCGAGAATTCTTTAACTTCCACAGATTTTAAAAGCTCTTCCTGAATGCATTCAAGTTCAAATACACTAAGGGAGTGATACCTGATTTATTTTTTGTTGTTTGACCTCCTTTGTGGACGTTGGTTCCTGGGTTTCTTGCCTTAGCAGTCCGATTGCATTTTCTGTTAGCAACTTTCTAAGCAATGATACAAACTTTCACTGATGTGGCCTGGGCGGTATAATCAGGGATTTCTGATATATTCCTGAAACTCTGTCAACACAGATTACAAAACATTAGACATTTAAGGAATAGGTGAACTTGCACCATATTAAATATGCTTAATACTTATACATGTAATGGACTACCTTTGTCTAGAAGAACTAATTTATCATTGAGATAAAGAGTTGTAGTCTGTGGAGTGGGTTTTGGTTCTCAAGCAAAGGAGGGAGGTTTGAAAGAGAGAAAATGTCCTCTCTGGAGACTTTTACTGTGTGTGGACCTTAATGACCATGGATCCAATTCCCCTTTCTACTACTTTGCTTGGGACTGTGGATGAACTATTCACTTTTCCAACTCTTTCTTAAGTAAAATCAGGAAAACTCTGGGTGAATCCAAATATCTACCTTCTCAACTTTACAGCCGGAGCTACCAAGAGCTGCTAGAGAAACATAACACAACTGGGGTCATTGTCAATAGAACAAGTCAACACAACATTAGCCAATATACTGGCCCTCTTTCTAGATCTTCCTAATCCTCTCTTCCATTCCAGAAGCAACTCTTCTAAGCCATTGTCAAAATCTCTAATCACACAGAATTGGCCAGCGTTCTTCATTGAACACCACAGAAAACACTGCCTAAGTAAATACAATGTTGCCAAATCTAGAAATAGTTCATGGGATTATCTGCGAAGGCTGAAGAGCAGATTCTAGGCTACAGTTCCAGGAATAACTCCCAGAGCCACCTTATGGACCTAGCCCATCAAAGGTGCTCCTACCCCTTTGAAGGTCAGGGAGTTTTCAAATCAGAAATATAGAACCTCAGCCGAGCTCCGAACTGCTTCTGCTGCAATCTGGGTAGAAAACTGGATGCCCATGGCCTGCCTCTTTCCCCATATAACTCTGTTCCTAAATCAGTCTTTCATAGTGCATCTGACTTAAGAACCTAAATATGTGTCTAGTCCCTAACAGCAAGGGGGCTGGGAGATATAGTTTTAGGGCTGGGCAGGGAGGGAGGATGTACTGCTAAAACAGTATTTACTCCGTAAGAGACCATCGAATGTGGAAAGAGCCTTCAAAACGTAAGAGGCTGCCCAAAATGACACGTGATCAAAATACTTGCCACACTGGATTGTCCCGAAGTCAATATGTTATCATCACTCCCCTGTTCGTCGATGTACACTGAATTGCAACAGGAAACTGCATTTCCCAGGACCCCAAACCCTCTATAGTTCTGGCCACTCAGTATCTGACAGTGGGAGGCACTCCCACAGGGCGAGTTGCGGGGAAGAAGAAAGCTTTATCCCCCGAAGGCAGATGCAGCAAAGTGTGCAGTTATATTCAGGCTATGCAGCAATTTCAGAACCACTCACTTTCCTCATGCAGACCAAGAAATTTGGTCATATCTTTCTAAATGCTTCTGAGAGTTCTAGCAGTTTCCATGATAGCTCTTAGAAATATGCTTTGACTGGAGGGTATTATGCTAAGCGAAATTAGTCAGTCAGAGAAAGACAAAAATCGTATGACTTCGCTCATATGAGGACTTTAAGAGACAAACCAGATGAACATAAGGGAAGGGAAACAAACACAATATAAAAACAGAGAGGGGGACAAGACAGAAGAGACTCATAAATATGGAGAACAAACAGAGGGTTGCTGGAGGGATTGTGGGAGGGGGGATGGGCTAAATGGGTAAAGGGCATTAGGGAATCTACTCCTGAAATCATTGTTGCACTATATGCTAACTAATTTGGATGTAAATTTCAAAAATAATAATAATAATAATAATAATAATAATAAAATTTAAAAAAAGAAATATGCTTTGTAACAGAAAATTTGCAACAGAATTTTATGTTGGTTACCTGACCTTCATTCTGTCAGCATTTCCAATATTTGTGTAAACCACTAATTCCCTGAAGAAAAATTCTCCATTTTTAAAGAAGACTTGTGTTTTCCTGACTGAAGCTAACTGATACATTATCATTCCACCATTCCTTCCCCACCCACCAATTTCAACAATGCACAATGAGTCATCTCATTTCCCATTCACCAGAAAAAAAAAGGCTACATGGAAAAATTCCTGGCCTTGTACTGATTATATGTGTGTTTGTATTTCGTTGTAGCGCGTTCTCTTCTATTTCAAAGGATGAGGTATTTCTCCCCCTGTTGAAGGCTAATTCTTCTATTATTAGTAATCATTCAGCTACTCTTTCTCTCTTCTCTATCTACATTGTTTGTTTTTCTGCCTGGAATGTTCTATCTCTGCCTTTTAAGTTGCTTTTTTTTTAATATCATATGAACATAAAATATCACCCATACTAAACACAAGCACACAGACAACGCACCACATTCATCAGGATGGTTAAATTACACATAAAAGCATTAAAAAAAAAAAAAAAAGCTTTGAAAGTAGTTCAAAAACTTTAATGGCTTAAACAAGACTTACCTCCTCCCCACTCCACAGGTCCATTGTTAATGGCCCAAGAGCTCTACCCCTCCTAGTCCTTCAGAGACTGAGGATGACAGAGGCTCCCCCTTTTTAACTCAAGGATTCAGGGTTTAAAGTCACGGACAGAGTTCTACTAGGAGTCACATGTCACTTCTTTTGTGATTTTATGGCCAAAGAAATCACGTGGCCATGGTCTAAATTCAGAGGCGGGGGGATCAGAAAGTGCAAACGGATTGAGAGGGGTTTTCAAAATATTGTTGAACACAACTCGCCTCCCACAAACACACACCCCTTTCTCAACCCTGCACAGGTGTCTCCCACACTGCACACTCAAACCACCTTCATCAGCGGTCTGCATTTTACCACCTGCATTTCCTGCTCAACAAAGTACTGCCTAGTTTTTTCTGGAAAGAGAAATCTAGTGGGCCATAAATTCCCTGGGAGTGACTAAAGCATTGCTTCACTGTGTTCTAGAATCTAATGATGCTATGGAGAAATCGAATGCTATGCTGATTCTCAATCTGTTGTATATCATTTTTTTCTCTCCAATTTTTTGAAGGGTTATTATCTTTGTACCTAGTGTCCTAATATTTTGTGATATAGACTTTTCTTTTATAGCTTTTCGTTTTTCATGATGTGAGTTTTTGGGGTTTTTTTAAATTTATTGTTCTGGGTACTTGGTGGGCCCTTCCAAGTTGGATTTTTTTAAAATTATTGGATGATTTTCTTCTGCTTCCTCAATTCTCTGGTTTTCTGCAATTCCTATTAATCTTAGATTGATGCTTTAATTTAATTCTTTTTCCTCTTTTATAACTTCAACCCTGCTTTCTTATTCAGTGCTCTCAGAAAGCTGCCTTTATCTTGTAATTCTCTGTGAAGATTTAATATCTTTCATATTCTTCATTTTTAAGATTATTTATCCTATTAATGCTCCTTTTTATAGCATTTGTTCTGATTTTATGACTGCACTCTCTTCTTTTACATTTTTGAGTGCATTCATGAGTGCATTAGTGATTCTAGTGGAGTTTTCTTTTGCTTTCTATACTCTTTCATCTAATTTCTTTTTTTCTGTACTTTTCCTTTTGCTTTTTGACCTTTATATTAGAAGCTTTCTTTAAAATTTCAGTTTAATCTTGGGTTTCAATTCTTTTAAATGTGTTTAGGAAGCTCTGTATGTACAGGCAGGTCTTGACAAGAAGTAGACTTCATCGTGGAATGCTTGGGTAGGGATCTTAGAATTTTCTCAGGAAACCCACTGACTGTAAAAAATGATAAATCCTTTTTTGTTTATTTGTTTCATGGTCATCATTTTACCAGAGAAAAGTCATCAGATATCCTGCCTTGCTGGTGTAATGAGCTGTCAGCATTCTGAGAGTCTATTTTAGTTATCTTGCTGCATAACAAATTAGTCCCCAAATTAACGGCTTAAAATAATGTTTATTATCTCATGGTTTCTGGGTGCAGTTTACCTGGTAGTTTTGGCTCTGTCTTATAAATAGGGTGAACAATATCCCAATTTGTCCAGGACCTTTCTAGCCTTAGCCATCAAAGTCTTGTTCCCCAAGAAACTCCTGAGGCCTGAGAAAACAAGGGCATCTGGTCAACCCACAAGCTTGCGGTCATCTTTGTGCTCCACTGGGAAGGCTCTGTTTCTAGCTCAATCACACAATTGCTAGGAATATTCCGTTCTTGGGCTGTTGCATGGAGGCCTCCCTAGTTTCTTTCTAAGTGGACCTCTTCATAGATCTTGCTTTATCAGACTGAGCAAGCAAGAAGTCAAGAAAGTGCCAGCAAGAGGGCTAACAAGACAGAGATCAAAGTTTTTGTCACTTAATCGTGGAGATGACATCCGGGAGTAAAACGGATCTGATACAGAATTTTCAACCAACCCTCGTGTCACTATCACACCCCACACACCCTGTCTTCTGACCTGTTTCAGCCTTCAACTCAAATCTTCCCGGTGTTCTGAAACCCAGATTGCCCTGCTCACTGCCATCACCCAGCTACTGAGGCACTGGGCTTTCGGCTCCCCCATGTAAGATGTGTAGTTATCACCCAACTAGCCATTTTCTGTCTGCATACAAGTAATGCCATCCTTTTTGTCTCTTTTTTTTTTTTTCTATCTTACTAACTTTGTCCTTGTGACCTTACGCTTTTTATAGCCCTTTTGTTTCAAAATAGCCATGTTTAAAAGGAAAGCGTGGTAAACACTTGTTTAATCCACCAGGTTAAATTAGAATCCCTATTGTTTCCTGAAACTCTCATAAAGTGCCCTCTTTTCAGCTCCCACCGTCATTGTTTTATTTATGAATCAACAGTGCCCGGTCTAGTCACTAACACATAATAGGTATTGAAAAATAAATACTTGGATGAAACCAAATCAACCTGATTCTCTTAAGCATAATGTGATAGAGTCCCCAAGAAATCTTGACACAGGAAGCAAGCAAGCAAGCAAACTAAAGAGCACCCCTGACCTACTGTTCTCGGGTGTTAGGAAGAAAGATAAACAGCACGAGGAATTTTGTAGAATGGTAGAGCCCTGAAACCAGGGATGTTTGTCCTATCCACTGTCATATCCTCTCTATCAAGAACACTGAACGCCCTATAATAGGTCATCAATGAATATCTGTTTTATGCATGGTGTGTACAGACAGAAGTGCGTTTTAAAATGAGAATAGTTGGACGTGAATGGACAATCACTGGATTACTTCCAGTAAGGTAGCCATCCCCCACCGAGCTTCCACTTCTTTAGCTCTAAAACATCTACTACGATATTCGCCCAAGGATGTTGGCTCCGCAGACATTCTGGCATAACGTATGTCAATGCACGTGGACAAATTCTGGTGCCTCGAACTTTCTTAAAATAATATATATTTTTTTCTTCTTCTAGTGCATGAACATGACATTCAACACATAACCCGATACTATTCCACACTATGTTACTAAGTATAAATTCCAAACCTCAGATTATGCCATATTTTACGTCAGGCACGAACAACAAACCTTTTCTTCCTTTTAAGGGTTTGGTATGTGTGCTGAAGGGGAAATAGAGTAGTCAGTCGTGAGGATTTTAATGGCAAACCTGACATGCCATGAGGTAGCAGTTGGAGATTCCCTCATGCTGGCTAGAGGGTTGCAGAGAAATTTATCCTCTCCCTGGTGATTTTTCCTGTCATTACCGCCAATTGTCTCCTTTAGCAGACATGGCGCTCCCTGTATCCAAGACCCTGATGCAATTCCTTTACCCTCCCTACATGCCTCCACACTGACCACTTGCTGACCTCAGCCCTATAAGTCAAAGTTGGAGCTAATAAAAGCTGGCAGATACCTAAACTCCTAATTGAATCTCTAGGTCTTTATTGACTTTTCCCCCCTCCTCCCTCCTTCCTCCTTCTTTCTATCCCTTTTATTTTAGAAAGAAGTTTTTCATTAGTGAATACAAAATATTTAGGTGTCTGGCATCTCCAGAGTGGTAGTGATTGCATTGTGCATTAGCTCGAAAGTTCATTCCCAGCTTAATAGGCTTAAAGCGGAATGGATGCACTTTGGCTAAACCAGGAAGGCTGATTGCTACCTAAATAACTAATTCATCTTCCTAGCAGATGGATGTCAAGGATATTCAAGAGCAGATACACCCAAGGTCACGCCAATTAGTTGTGGAGAAGAGCTTGACTAGAAGGTAATTTGGGATACAAACAGCCTTCCCAAACCTAGACCCATAATGAACACCTTACATGGTTGAAAGGCTTTGGAAAGACATCCAACCTCTCCCAGGCATGTGGGAACCTGGGGATGAATTCTTCACAAAATGAATTCATAAAAAGAATTTCCACACAAGGGAATTATGGATGTGACACCCTCTCTTTAACTTTTTTGCTGCTGGCCTTTCTCCTTTAGACTTTCTTTGCCGGTCTCACCTTCATGCCGATAGATCGATAGTGATTCTTCACAAGGCTCGAAAAGGAAACCATGGATGATAAAATGAGAGGCCTTAAACATTCATGATATTATTTAGTACCGAGACTGGGATGATGCTCTAGAGGAGGCTGTGCATACTACCTCTTTTAATTTAATTCAATTTAAAATGGAATACCACCATTCATAATCCACAGGCAGCATCCCACGTATATGAATTTTTATCTCACAGGAGAAGGCAGCTACGCAGATCAATTAGCTCCTACTCTCCAATGCCTGGAAACTACTGATCCAACACCATCAGCCAGTTGCCAACCATTAATGGTGACTAGTATTATATGTAAGGCAGCAGGGTATGTGATTGCTTCTACCTAAAACTTTCCTTTACTTCTCTGGTATAAATAGGCTAATAACGTCATCTGGTGATGCTTTCAAATGACTTTACCGGCAGCCAAGATTGGGCGCCTTTCTAGTTTCCCAACAGCCAAGACTATGTCAGGAGCATCTTCTGGACCAGGTGTAAGGTCCTCAGGGTTCTTGATTTCCCTGGTTGTATCTCAGATCTAACGGGCAAATCTGCCTAAGAGAGACGATCACAGAAAGCAGAACAAAGCCAGAGCAACCGTTTAAGCCCAAGAGTATAAAATGTCTTGCAGACGCAATTGATGTTCACCGGAACCTTTGTTATTTCCACCTGTCATAGATGGTCTCCTGCTGCGTCTGTAGCCCGACTTGTGCTTAGGTTTTTCCATTTTGCTGGGAGCCCTGTTAGGCTAATTTGATATTTTAAAACTCTGTCACTGCTGTTTTCATTTAATATGTAACTAATCAGTCCTGCAGTCTGTTGTGCCCTGCTGTTGCTAGCAAAGCTAAAATAGGACGTTTTGATTAATTTTTTTCTGTTTTTGAGCAATATGTTCTGATAACTTCTAATATATTGACTCTGGGATATTTGAATGTATGTTCTGAGTCTGATGTTGTATCTTGTGGCTGGTGTTCAGTTATGGAGACAATGCGTTTCCAGGATGAAAATGAATTCAGTGTATAACATGCACATACAGAACCTTGGAAAACCCAGAGTATGGCTATCCAAAGCATAGAATATTGGAAATATTGTCCTGAATACACATCTCAACAGTAAAATACACTATGGAATTTCTGGAGATCCTGAAGGGAAACCATTTTAAAATGTATTCATATTCCTTTTACGGCCATAATGACTGCTCATATTCTCTACAAAATCCTGTTACTTTAGAATCCCTTAACCATTGACTCATTTCCCATTTTGAACATTATAAACCACATACGGATGCCCCATTACAATTCTGTTATACCTTTACCTTCAGAATACTCACAGTAATAGAAACATACATTTGATTGGTGTGGGACTTATATTGCAAGCAATAATCGATTTCACTTCTGCGAAATTTTAGCCATAGTTTCCTTAAGGGTCCAATTGTGCCATGGTCTTCAAACATACTTCATGGAAATATATACTCAAAGTTCAAAATGCCTGCATTGCATAAAATTAGGTTAACATTTTTATAATTATAATTGTACATAATAATAATAATATCTATTTAACACTTACTGTGCAGAAGTTTGTTCTGCAATGTTGTACAATATTCGATGGCTCATTGGTTTACTCAAATACGTGGCTGTTACATTGCCTATTTAGTGTCACAGAGTTAACACTTTAATAAGGTGAAAACACATGATGTTTTATTTAAAATGTGGAACACGTTTTAAAAAGGAGAATGCGAATTCTGGCTTGGGCTGCCCTCGCCAGAAGAAAGATCACTGTTAGAAACTATTTCACTCTCTCAGCTTTGGTGAGTTTTAGTGAAGAGACACTAAAATGGGGAGGAGACGCATCTTGGGTAATGGAAGTACATGGGCCATGAAAGGGTTCAGGAAAATAATCTGAAATACAGTATGGCACCAACTTTCAAGTAGTGTATTCTTCAGTTATTATAAATAATTCATGAGCCCCTATAGAGGTGACATACATGTCTAGGCTGACATGTACACCCAACCAAGAAAGTAAGTTTAAGAAGTAATGAATCATAAATGGAAGAAAATAAATATAAACATTAAAAAAAAATAAAGTCCATTAAAAACAAAACAAAACAAACAAACAAACAAACAAAAACTCCCGGGCACAGAGACTCTAACGAGCTTGCCTTTTCCCTTTTCTGTTTTTGTCCTGTATTCTTTATTATAATAAATCATAGCCATGAAAAACAAAAAAAAAAACAAAAGTGAAATACTGGATGAAATAAATAGATTTATACTCAAAGCTTCTCTTTTATACTACTATGAATCTTCAAAACTTTAACAGGCAATTAGCTTTTGTTTTAAACCAGATCTTCTCCCTCCCTCCTTTTCTCTCACTCGCTCTCACTCTTGCTCTCTCTCTCTCTCTCTCTGTCTCCCCCCACCCCCAAACTCTCTTTCTGCAAGGGTTGGATGACTAATCTTCTTTGGAACATTACTCTGGGAAATACTACTTTATACCATTTGAGTATTATTCAGAATTAAACATACAACAGTACTTATAAACACCTACTTATTTAGAATGGTGTTGCATCTTGTTAAAAAAAAAAAAAAACAGTAATCAAGTAGCTGAAAAATAAATGACAATGTGAAAAAAATTCTCCCTAATGAAATAAGGCACTGTGCACAGAAAAGAACATCACAGCAACATGAACCTTACCATCATGTTGCTCATAGAGATGATCTCCGGACTATTATTTTGCTGATTATTATGAAGACCGCATGTGATGGATTATATAAGAGATTTATAAATTTGTATGCAATGTAAAAGTATTGCTTATTCTAAGAAAAACAGTATGGTATTATTAGTGAAACTTGAAGTTATAAGATCAGAGCTGAAATGCCAATAATACCAGTGATCACACAGGCATTCTGGAAAGATAACACTTCATAAAACACAGGACTGAAGCAAGAATTGGAGGACAGATATGTGAATGTACTTGGGAAATCTTAAAGCACTACAGTAAGATTACTCACACTGAGGTTCATGGATATGAACTTGAGGAGTCGCTTTAAGTTTGTTTGTTTTTGGTTTTGGTTTTTTGAAATTTATTTCAGTGATTATCTTACAAAATTTACTTTTTATAGAATTGACAGGATTTGTTTTTACTCCATGAAACTATTTTACAATGATAGTCTCCTATCAAAAGGCATTTCCAAAATACAAGAAGACCTTGTTTTCTTAAGTCAATGCTTCTCAGACTGAGATCCATGACTGCATTCGTGAGGTCTGTGTGAAATAATTTTCCTTAAAATGGGTCTTGGCAGACAGTTTTGAGAATCACTACCGTATAATTACTACAGATATTACAATATCAATAACCTTTTTTTAGTGTTTATTTACTTTTGAGAGAGAGAGACAGAGGGCGAGTGAGGGAGGGGTAGAAAGAGAAGGAGACACAGAATCCGAAGCAGGCTCCAGGCTCTGAGCTGTCAGCACAGAGCCTGACATGGGGCTCGAACCCACAGACTGCGAGATCATGAGATCATGACCTGAGCCGAAGTCGGACACTCAACCAACTGAGTCATCCAAGGTACCCACTGTAAGTTAACTTAAAAGCAGTATGGAAGAAGTTAAGTACAATGACTTTATATCATCATCAATGAGAGTTAACTTTTTTTTTCCCCTGTTAAACTTTTTTTTTTTTTTTTTTTTTTTTTTTTTCTCCGATGTTAAATCTGTTGCCACACTGTTAAATGTCTGGGATTCCTCTGGTCTCAAAGTTCTGGTAAATACCAATGGTTTGTCTGTCCTGAGATGGGATTTTTCTCTTCCTGAAGGACACAGGCAATGTTCCAGTTATGATGGTCACCAAGGTACTCAGAGTCTCTGCCACTGAGACACCAGTGAAGCAAAGCCTTCTCCAGGTAGGTCTCTGTGTTTCCTCAGATCTGCTACTCCAGGCCTCTCTACACAAGATGTGCTCCCTAGAGCACACAAGTATTCTCAGTAAGAGAGATGGGGATTCACAAAAGGCCCATGTCAACACCTTCCATAGATCTGCATGCTCTGGAGATCGGCCAGTGACGTGCAGAACTTTTCAGAAGTTTCGATGTTTCTGGCAGTAAAGGAGGGGATTCTTACACTGTTAGTATTTAAAAGTGAATTTATCAGTCACCACTCCTGATCTGCAGCTTTAGATACCTGGTGAATGGGCTCTTATTTTATTTATATACAAATATATTTATTTATATATATACATCTATATGATTATGTGTGTGTGTGTGTGTGTGTGTGTGTGTGTGTGTGTATGATATGGAATTTACAGAATTTATTTTTTATAGAATTTCCCAAATTTACTTTAACAAAAGATATAAAAATCTTTTTTTTTCTCTTTCTCACTGACAAAACAGGGCATAGTTCCTCTGAATTGCATAAGAACAAGTTATGAAAGATTAATAGAGCTAAAGATTTCTAGTTAATGAGAATTCTTTTCTCTGAAAGTCAAATATATATCTTTGAAATATAAAATACATGTATATATGACATGCACTCAGAGCAAGTAAAACATTTGAACAGATACGAATATTAGTGAGAATTAAAGACTTCTCTTGCTTCCCTGTACGACTGTTATAATTTTTCCATTACAAGTTGAGTGAGCCCATTGGGTTTATTTTGGGTCTGAAGGTGTACAGATTAAAAGACCTCAATAAGAGAAGAACAATGGCACCATAACCGATTTTAGACTCAGTTCATTTAAAAAAGTTTCATCTTGATGAATGTAGTATCAGGACCATAAAATTAAAAAAAAAATACATTATGGTTAAAAATTTATTGAACACTTACTACAAGGCAGGTTCCCATCCCTGTGCTTTGAATTTTACTCCTACAATAAATTCAACTTGCAGCTAAAGAAACTGTGGCAGCATTAGGTAAGAAAGTGTCAGAACTGGGATTCCAGCTTGAGCAATCGTGTTTCCATTGTTTTTAAGCACAACTGACCACACATAACAGGAAAGACTGGATTTTAAAGCCAGTCTCCTCCTGCTCTTACGTTAGTATTTTAAAACATGATGGATCAGAAGAGAATTAGCATCGTACTGAGAAACTGAGGACACGGATGCAAATTTTACCAGTTACGACCATGACTATGATGTGGAGAAATCATTTAACCCATGGGACTCCATTTTCCTCATTTGAAAGTTGAAAGGGTTGGGTTAACTCCCACTGATAGTAAATGCGTGGCAAACACGATGCTAATCCTTTAGTCTATATTCTTGTTATGAATCATTACACACTCATTTCCACCGACTTGGCACACAGAATTACAACCTTCTCCACCCAGCTTTGCCTCATAATCTCTTTTGATTGACTGGAGTTCGTGTGTGAGATAAAGCCGAGCCTGCCTCCCTGGACAATGTGACATAGAAGCTCTCTTCCAGCTCTAATATTAAACAGTTCTATGTGTTTAATAACATAATTATACAGCTGGGGCATATCAGAGTATGCGCTTTGAAGTTGGAGAAAATGGAGAGATTCAAAGATGGGCTGTGAGGAGAGGGAACTGAGCACTAAGAAATATGAAGACGCTGTATGAATCTCGAGAAATATTTTCAAGGCTGACTCATGCCTATGCCTTGAGAAGTAGGAAGCCTTCCCCAGTGAGAAAATTTACTTCCCCATCTAGGCTCTACTCGGTTTCTCAGCATGAAGCCAGAACACTGAATTTATTAGCAGTACAATGAATTATTTCATTTAATCACAGGCTTGGATCATGCTGTCGAATCTTCTCTGTAATTGTTCCATTTCCTACAAATGTGGATGGGTTCTCATCTACAATCTCATTTTTGCTTTCAGACCACATGCTACCAAAAAGCAGGAATGTTATCCTGAATTATATTTAAACAGCCCCACGTACTTGGACTCTTAATAAAAATTATTCAATGATAATATAAGGAAGAAAGAAAAGGTTAAGAGAGAAAGGAGAAGAGGAGTTTTGACAGGCACATGATTCAAGACACCCTTGAGTTTTATCCAATGGAGGTCTTACATATGAGAAGCGTAATGGGTTTAAAGTTCTAAAATAAATCATGTGTGCTCTAATTATTTTCCCTTTATTAGAACACTTATTTCTATGAATAGTCCATCTAGATTCCTTGCAGCTGTTTTTAAAAGCTAATGTGCCTTTATCTTGGGTGGATCTTTCTCTGCCAAGAAAGCCAAGGGATAGTCAGGATAAGGAATAGGAAAAAAAGAGGATTATACAAGACTGTTTGGGCATGCTTTGAATCTTCTGGAGGCTGGAGTTTTTAGAGTTTTGGAAATCCCTTTTTCTGAATGCATCATCTTCCAGGTCCCCAAACTGTAGGCAGCTGGATAAAGACTCAGAGATTCAAGGTTCTGGCCTAACTCAATATACCAATCCAATTTAAAAAAGAACAATATATGGGTTCTTTCAGGAAAACTAAGAGCAAATTGTATAAAAGAAAGGTTAACAGGGGCGCCTGGGTGGCTCGGTCGGTTGAGCGTCTGACTTCGGCTCAGGTCATGATCTTGTGGTCCATGAGTTCAAGCCCTGCATCGGGCTCTGTGATGACAGCACAGAGCCTGGAGCCTGTCTCAGATTCTGTGTCTCCCTCTCTCTCTGCCCCTCCCCCGCTCATGCTCTGTCTCTCTCTCTCTCTCTCTCTCTGTCAAAAATAAATAAACATTAAAAAATAATAAATACAAAAATAAAAAAGATAGGGTAACAGATTTGTGCTCTTGCGTACAGGGGAGACATCTGTATAAGGTAAATCCTTCAGCTGAGAATGACTTTATAAAAGCTAGATTAGAAGGACCCTGAAGAGAGGGGAACAGATCAAGTCTAGGAAAAAAGTTCTTCACTGATCCTTTCATTCAGGGATTTTCCAGTGCATAGCATAAGGCATAGAAGGGAAACAGAACATAGCACACAAAACCTTTTCGAAATAGCATGAGATCGAGGAAACAAACTGTTAAGCATCATGACTAATTAGTTACTCAGGACGTGCATGGCCAAGAACATGGAGAAAAGGTCACCACAAAGATGTGATGTAAACAATCTGTGCAAGTTTTGTTCTCAAAACTGTATTGTATCCTATGAAACATAAGAATAAGAGAAGACAAAAAGAAAGCGGTTTCCAAGAAGCTTTAGGTAGTGTAATAGGGTACGGGAATTTAGACAAAAGAAAAAATGTCCTTCATGGATAGAGGTCCCTGGAAATATCCCCAACTTGCATTTTAGAAGTGTGAAGTGTCATGTTTTAAAATCAAAGAACACTAGAAAGAAGTCCAATCAAAAGTCTGAAATTCAGCATTATCATCTGTCCCTCAGTACATAAGTGTGATGTGCTCTCTCTCAAGGTGCTAATCAGAAGGAAATTAAATCCACTCTGGAGGAAGAAATGTCATCTGAAGCCTACACAATTTCCTATGCATGATTTTTGCATCCAAATAAAAATTATCAGGAATACCAGGATGCAGGAACAAGTGACTAGAACGAATAAAAAGGAAAAAAAAAGTTACTTGAAGAAAATCATAAGCATTCCTAAATACAGGAGTTATTTGACACAGAATTTAAAATAACTACCTTTAAGGGGCACCTGGGTGGCTCAGCCGGTTAAGCATCAATTTCGGCTCAGGTCATGATCTCACAGTTTGTGAGTTCTAGCCCCGCATAGGGCTCTGTGCTGATGGCTCAGAGCCTGGAGCCTACTTCAGATTCTGTGTCCCATTCTCTCTCTCTGCCCCTTCCCCACTCGCACTTTGTCTCTCTCTCTCTCAAAAATAAATAAACATTAAAAAAACTACATTTTAAATGTTCAACAAATCAATGAAAAGATACAGAATTCCTCAAGAGAGCTAACTAAAATTTGTAAATAGCATAGTGAAAGAAAAAAATAAAAATAAAGATATAATTATTAAATACGACATCAATAGATACTCGTATCAGTAGATTAGAGAGAAGGCTGTTTAAGCGGGAGACAGGTAAGTCTAAAATATCAACAAAAGCACACAGAGTAGCAGAATCTTACAAGGCACATCAAAAATTTAACATACTGCAATTGGGACACTGAAAGGAGAACAAGCACAATATTTAAGAAACTGTGGCTGAGAATTTTCCAAAACTGATGAGGGAAATAAAGACACATATTTAAAAAAAAATTTTTTTTAAATGTTTATTTATTTTTGAGACAGAGAGACAGAGCATGAGTGGGGAGGGGCAGAGAGAGAGACACACACACACACAGAATCCGAAGCAGGCTCCAGGCTTTGAGCTGTCAGCACAGAGCCCGATGTGGGGCTCAAACCCACGAACTGTGAGATCATGACCTGAGCCGAAGTTAGACGCTTAACCGACTGAGCCACCCAGGTGCCCAATAAAGACACATATTTAAGGAGCATTATGCATTCCATGCATAAAAATTACAAATAAAACCACACCTGGGCATTTTGTTGTTAAACTGATGAATATCAAAGGCAAATAAAATATATTTAAAACAGAGTAAAAGAGAGAGATCACCCTCAATAAGACCAACATCTATCACTTGGCCAGACATAAGTCATAATTGTATTCTTAAAGTGCTAAAAATATAATGTCTGATCTACAAGTGTATACCAAGCAAGAATACCCTTCAGTACTTAAAGATAAGTTTCTGCTACTTGATACGGTGGAAAACTGGCATAAAAGACTGGTTCTCCTGTTGTCAACTGCTATAAATTGAACAAAATATATGAGGGCTGCTAGAAATTCTTTGACAACACCAGGCATATGAACTGAAACTTTGAAAAAAAGGAAATTTATGGGTTGAGCTCCATGATTGCAATGTCTCTTTACTTGAGATCCCATTTTCCAACTATAGCAAAGTGAGCTGGAATGAAACACAGTGCCTCTTAAGAGTCGAGGAAGCAAAAATCTGAACTCGAGGGAGTTGAAGAGTTTGGAATATTTGCATTGGCTCACTAAAAACTAGGGAGCTAGATGGAGAGGAGTTTATCCAAGAAAAGAATCAAAAATAAATCTAATTCCCCACAGTTATAAAGAGGAATATCAAATAATCATATCAATAGATGCAAAAAAGTCATGACAAAATTCAACACACACTTGAACGCTCAGTAAACTAAAAATAAAATGGAATTTTCTCAAATTACAAAGAATTACACTGACAAATTTTCAACTGAACTTAGTAATGAATGACTGAATAATTTCTAGCTAAAATCAAAGAGAAAAAGAAGCATGAATGTCTGCTTCAATACTTCTGTTAAGTGGTGGAGGTTTTAGATAATGCAACAAAGCAAGAAAAATAAATAAAGGTATAAACCCTGGAAAGAAGTAAAACTGTTTCTGTATGTAGATACTGAAAATTTTCCTTTTGAAAATGGAATCAAGGGAAGCCTGTCCATTAACCCCACTTATAAGCATCACTGTAAGGGAATTTTTATTGAACACATAAAGTATGAAAAGGAAAAAAGACTGTAACTAAAAATATTTAGAGGAGTGTTCTTCATAGATGTCATAGTTGCGGATGTAATAAATTGCAAAAATAGTATATAAATCAACAGCTACAATCAATGCAATCAATAAGTAAAATTATCAAGGGCTGGCTATAAAGTCAAGATATAAAAGCATTTATGTTTCTATACATAGAAAAAAAAACCAAATGAAAAATCAAATTAAACAATTTATACAATTTACAAAACACTGAAGACTGAAATAATGGAGGATTGTAGAATGTGCAATACCTACTGTCAAGACATTCTACAGACCTAAGTATTGACAATGCAGTATTTCCCAATTACAGAAATATATGCTAACAGATAAGAATATAAAGTCCAGAAACACATACACATACATGCACACATATGCACATCCTCATAACATACATAATAATGTGGATTACAGCAAAGTTGCCATTGTAGAACAATTTGGAAGGGATGATATTTTTGATAAGTAATGCTAGATCAACTAGACATCTATTTGGGGAAAAGCTGTTCCACATGAATTATAAAGCAAAAAAAATATAAACTAAAAACAATAAACCTTCTTTATTCCAAAATAAAGATAAATTACATACCAAATACTAAGTGATAACCAAAATATGAAATAAAAACCAACGAACTCATAAGAATTCATGAAGTTCATGAATTCACAATTGGTGGCAAAACATTTCATCAACAGGACCCAAAGTGTACTAACAATAAATCCCAAGATTACCAAATTATACTACACTGAAAGAAAATCAGGTCGTCTCATCATCAAAATAACTGTTAACAGAGTGTCGTGAAAGCCAAAATGTGGAAGAAGGCGTTTGCAAAACAAGTCTGACAAAGGATTCACATTCAGAGTTTATATACAAAAAGTCAATAAAAGAAATAAAAACGGACGCCTAGGTGGTTCAGTAGGTTAAGTGTCTGACTTCGGCTCAGGTCGTGATCTCACAGTTCATGGGTTCGAGCCCCGAGTCCGGCTCTGTGCTGAACTCTTGCTCAGAGCCTGGAGCCTGCTTTGGATTCTGTGTCTCCTTCTCTCTCTGCCCCTCCCCGCTCGTGCTCTGTCTCACTCTGTCTCTCAAAAATAAATAAATGTAATGAAAAAAATTTTTTAAAAGAAATAAAAAGATAACCTCATAGAAAAATGAGCAAAGATGTTAACTGATCATTCATGAAAGAGTAAATTTAATTGCTAATTAATATATGAAAAGATAATCTACTTTATAAATCATCAAAGAAATGTAAATTCCCACATTGCAACCGTTATATCTCACCAGAATGGCTAAAATGACAAACAAAAAATATTATGTTTCAGGGAATGCGTGAGACAGCCAGAATTCTTATACACTGTTGCTTATGGTACAAATTGGTATCACTATTTTGAGATTTCTCTGGTACATACCATTTATATATATCCTTCCAAAATACTATATGAACTAAAAGAACTAAATAAACAACCAAAAGCAAACAAACAAAAACACAAACATGTATCAATTTGAGTGATTTTTAAATGTAATATGCTCATATACCTGAATAGGAACAATAATGAAAATTACTAAGTAATCTCAGATATACTATTGAGAGAAAGAAGTCAAATACAGAAGAGAAAAATATACCAGTGATCTTAAAGGATACCTTTATATAAAGTTCAAAAATAATACAAGTCTACTATGACAAAATGAGGAGTTCTATGGATCTAGTTCCCAATGACATTGGTGAATATTTTAAAGATAATAACCCCTGGGGCACCTGGGTGACCCAGTCGATTAAGCATCTGACTTCGGCTCAGGTCATGATCTCATGATTCGAGGTCAAACCCCGTGTAGGGCTATGCGCTGACAGCTCAGAGCCTGGAGCTTGCTTCAGACTCTGTGTCTCCTTCTCTTTACTCTGCCCCTCCCAGCTTGAGCTCTCTCAAAAGTAAATAAACATTAAAAAGAATAATAATCAGATAAAATAATAACCACTTACAGTCTCTGGAAATGACTTTAAAGGCATATCACACATGAAAAAACATTTATTCAAGAAAATCTACTAAAATTCAGTATATTCTTATTGAGTATAATAATAATCTGATAATCTGTGTTTTTTGAACTGAAACCCATTCCCTTCCTTCCCCCTGCCAACTCAGCAAGATGGAAGTGTCATCCCATACGTTGTCAGACAAGAACACACAGCCCTTCCCACAAGCTCCGATTTGGAAGCTTATCTTCCTGGAACCTGCAGGACGTCAGTATTTCTTATCCTCTTCCCAGCTGGCTGTTCTAGGTGAGTGAATCCAAGACTTGAAGGCTCTCTTCTTACATCTAGCCTTACTCAATCGATGGAAGCTCCACCCTGGGCATAGAGCCAGTGATAATACTGGAACTCTCATCACCCCTGCCCCTACTCCTGAGATACTGATTTCACACCAAGAGCGACAAGTTGAGACCTGAGGCCACTAACCCACTCCTCCACCAAACAATTATATCCTAAAGCTGGAATGTCACTCAGAGAGAAGTGTACCATTGTTCCCAGTCCCAGTCCCAGAACCGTGGCTCACAAAAATCACCTGAGAGAGGAAGCAGGATGTAAAACAGATAGCTCCTAATCTCTTCCCAAAGGATCTATCTTAATTTGCACCACAATATAGAGAAGCACAAGCCTAAGAGCATACATATATCAACAGAAGCTATTATGGTCAAGGACACTTGGAAGGAAATGAAACAAAACACTATGAAATAACCAACAGTCAACAGAAAATCAAAAGGGAAATTATGAAATATTTATATTTCCAAGTGAGTGGAAGTGAAGATACAGTATGCCAAAACTTAAACCAATTTATATTTTAAATGCCTATATTAAAAAAGCAGAAATAAATCCAATCAATAACTTTACCTACCACCTTGGGACAATAGGAAAAAAAGCAAACTAATCTTATAGCAAACAGAGGAAAAACAGAATCAAGATTAGAATAGAAGTAAATGAAATAAAAATAGACACAATAGAGAAAATCAATAGAACAAAATATTCTATAAATAAAATCAACAAAATTAAAAAATCTTTAACTAGATCAAGAAAAACAAAGACTCAAGATGTATGCATTAAATGTGTGTACTTTCTGCATCATATCAATCATACCTCATTTTTGTATCAAATTAATTATACCTCAGTATATCAAAAAAACTTTTAAAACTAAGACTCAAGTTACTATAATCAAATGTGAAAGAGGGGGCACTCTTACCAACCTTAGAAAAATAAAAAGAGCCATAAAGGAACACTGTGAACAACTGTATGCCAGTAAATTAGATAAACTGAATGAAATGGAGAGATTTCCAGTAAGATATACCAAAACTAATTTAAGAAGAAATAGGCTATCTGAATAGACCTATATTGAAGTTATAATAAGAAACCTGCCCACAAAGGAAAGCCCAGGCCCAGATGGTTTTACTGGTGAATTCTATAAAACATTTAGAGGAGAATTAATACCAATTCTTCATAAGCTCTTCCAAAAACTAGGAAAAGATTGTTCACTTCCCAACTCATTCTATTACCCTGATGCCAAACCAGACAAAAATATCAGAAGAAAATAAAACTACAGACCAAATCTCTTATAAATATATATGCAAAAAGTCTTTTTAAAAAGAATTTTCTTAATGTTTATTTATTTTTGAGACAGAAAGGCAGTGTGTGAGTGAGGAAGGGGCAGAGAGAGGAGACAGAATCTGAAGCAGGCTCAAGGCTCTGAGCCGTCAGCACAGAACCTGATGCAAGGCTCGAACTCATGAACTGTGAGATCATGACCTGAGCTGAAGTCGGATGCCCAACCGACGGAGACACCCAGGCGCCCCTATATGCAAAAAGTCTTAACAAAACACTTGCAAATGAAATCCAGCAACATATGCAAAATTACAGACTATGAGAAAGTGGAACTTATCCCACATATGCTTAAGCTTGGTTTAACATCTGAAAACCAGTAATATGCCATATTAATACAATAAAAAATAAAAGTAATATTAACATAAAGAAGAAGGGGCACCTGGGTAGTTCAGTTGGTTGAACATCTTACTCTTGATTTTGGTTCAGGTTATGATCCTAGGGTCATAGGATCAAGCCCCACATCAGGTTCTGCGCTGAGTGTGGAGTATGCTTAAAATTAATTAACTCTTTCTTTCTTTCTTTCTTTCTTTCTTTCTTTCTTTCTTTCTTTCCTTCTTTCTTTCTTTCTTTTTTCTTTTCTCTCTCTCTCTCTCTCTCTCTTTCTCCCTCTGTCCCTCTCTGCTGCTTGCATGTGTTCTCTCTCTCTCTCAAATAAGAAATTAAATAAAAAATTTTAAAAAACATAAAGAAGGATAAAAATCTTATGATCATCTAAACAGATATAGGAAGACCATTTGATAAGATACAACATCCTTTAGTGGCAAAGAACAGAAAGAAACTTCCTCTAATTCAGAAAAGCACCTACAAAAACCCCTCACAGTTAATATCGAACTTAACTGGTGAAAGACTGGATGTGTTTCTCCAAAGATTAGCCAGGGGAACTAAGCAAGAAACATAAATAAAAGGCATTCATATCTGAAAGGAAGACATAAAACTATCTCTGGTCTCAGATGGTATGATTTTGTATGCAGACAACCCTAAGGAGTCCTCTCAAAAGCTATTAGAAGTAATAAAATGGTTCAGCAAAGCTGTAGGGCACATTAGTAATATATGAAAGTCAATCTGATTGCTCTACACTAGCAATAAACAATATGAAAACAAAATATAGCAAACAATTCCATTCATAATAACATCAAAATTAATAAAATACTTAAGAATAAATGTAACAAGGCAGTATAAATTTATATTCCAAAAAATACAAAAAGTCACTGAAAGAAACTGAAGATCGAATAAATGGGGAGAAATCCCACGTTCCTAAATCAAAAGAGTTAATACTGTGAAGATGGCAGTGCTCCCCATTTTGGTTTATATATTAAATGCAATGTCTGTCAGAATCCCAGTAGATTGCTTTGTAGAAATTGACTAGCTGATTTCAAAATTTTTATGGGATTACAAAAGACCCAGAGTGTCCAAAACAGTCTTAAAAAAAAAAAAAAAAAAAAGGAAGATTCGCATTTCCCAATTTCAAAACTAACCAGAAACTAATGCTAAGAAAAACTTACTGGCAGAAAATATATAGATACATGGGATAAACTGAGGGTCCATAAGTAAAACAAGACATCTATGGCCAAATGATTTTCAGTAAGGGTATTAAGAGGGTATCCTTCAATCAGGAAAGAATATCCTTTTCAACAAACGGTCAACTGAAGGGGCACATACAAAAGAATAAAAATTGAATCTTTCTTTATACTATGTATAAAAATTAACTCAAGATGGGTCAAAACATAATGGTTAGAGCTAAAATGATAAAACTCTTACAAGAAGATATGAAGATAAACCTGTATGAACTCAAATTCAGCAAACAGATTCTTAAATATGATACCAAAGAATAAATAACAAAAGAGAAAAACTGATAAATTGGACTTCAAAGACATTGAAACATTTTCCTTCAAAAGGCACGATGAAATAGTGAAAAGATAACCCATAGAATGGAAGAAAAATATTTGCAAACCATATATCTGTTAAGGAACTTTTTTTCTGGAATATATGGAGAACTTTTACAACTCAATAATAAAAATACAAATAATTCAATAAAAATGGGAAAACCAGATAGATAGATATTTCTCCAAACAAGATATACAATTAGACAGTAAGTAAATGAAAACATGCATGACATCTTTAATCATCAGGGAAACGGATATCAAAACCACAGTGAGATACCATTTTATACCTACTACGATAATGAGGGAAAAAAAACAGAAAATAATAAGTTATAGAAAGGATATGAAAGAATAGGAACCCTTGTACACTGATGGTGGGAATGTAAAATGTTACAGATACTTTGCAAAAAATGTCTGGCAGTTCCTCAAATAACTAAACACACAGTTACTGTATGACTCAGCAATTTCACTCCTTTGTTTATACCCAAGTGAAATGAAAACATATGTCTATACAATAACTTGTATACAAATGTTTACAACAGCATTATTCACAATATCCAAAGGGTGGAAACAACCCAAATGTTCATCAACTGATCAATGTTAAACAAAAAGTGATACAGCCATCCAATAAAATATTATTCATCTTGTATTATTATTCATATTAAAACTGAATAATAAAAATACTATTCATTCATATAAAAAGAAATAAAGTATAGATACAGGCTACAACATGTATGAATCTTGAAAACATCGCGGTCAGTGCAAGGTGTGATTCCACTTATAGGACACATCCAGAATATGCAACTCTATAGAGCCAGAAAGTACATTAGTGCTTGCTTAGGGCTATCATTCCCTATCCCCCTATATATAGGGGAGATGATAGCTTTTAAAAAATATGGAGTTTCTTTTTGAGCTGATGAAAAGATTTTAAAATTGTGCTGATGGTTGCATATATCTCTGAATATATTAAAATACATTAACTTCTATACTTTGAATAGATGGATCATACAGTATATGAATTATATAATAATAACACTTTTTAAATTAGAATTACTTTATGTAGTGAGAATCAAAATGGTGGTCCTCTTCATTGGAAGTAATGATTGGCAAGGATCGCAATAAATGTTTCTCGATTACTTAGACTATAATATTAAGTTGACCTGGGTGGTTCATTCTAGTGCATCCAAGTAAAAAAAAAAAAAAAAAAAAAAAAAAAAAAGTGATGATTTATACATGTATTTATACCAATGTTACTCTTATGTTTAAGAAAAAAAGATGACAACAAAACTCCACCGAAACAAACTTCAGCCTTTAGACTAGATGAAGTTAGGGATTGTTTCCCAATGGAAATGATTAAAAAACTGAATAAATATAACACTGCATGTCGACTATACTTCAATAATAAACATGCAAACAAATACATAAATAAACAAATGCATAAACAAATTAATAAAATGCAAACAGGATCATTTCCTTAGGGAAAATAATTGAGTAAAAATATGTGGACCAACATCTCACAGGATATTGGAAGCCCGGCAGCAAAGCATGGTGATCCCTGAAAGATTAAACAAAAAAAATGTTAGCATTAGGATTGGCCGTAGTGTGCTGCCTGGAGAGAGTTTTCAGGCCATAGGACAGTAAGAAGGAACCCACGCAGGGCCTGGTGGCCTTTCTGAGCTGAGGAGATGAAAAATGAGAGTTCTGGGAAATACAGGAGGCAAGAATATGTAGGGCAAAATTTCAAAGGGAAGAGTTGTGCACAGATCCAGGTTTTCCCAGGATCCCTCTTAGGAATTCAGCTGATGTGTGCAGGAGGGTGGGGAAAACTATCAGAGACTAATGAAAGAATCACCTGACTTAATGAGTACAACACTCTGTAGGGCTCACACTGGGCTGAAAATAGTGTCTGTTCACACTAAGCAGAGTGCAAAATCCAATAACTCATGAGACATTATGTAGAGTGCACAGAAGGGTCATGCCTCAGTAGTGGGAAATAATTAGCCCACTCTGATCCCATGTAAAAAACTTTTAAAACATTCCAAAGGATCAACCTGTTGCCAAGTTATTTAACTGTGTCCAAAAACAAATCTCACAGATATTTATAAGACTACAAAAATGTCCAGCATCTAATAAGGTACAATTTATCCTATCAAGCATTATTAGGCATCAAAATAAGCAAGAAATATGATCGATAAAGAGGAGAAAAACATTCAATTAAAACCGAACCAGATGGCTAGAGAAGCTAGAATCAGTAGTAAGGATCTTGAAACAGTAGTTATAACTATATTCTCTACGTTAATGAAGTTAAATAGAAATGTGGGAGACATAAAAAACTAAGTCAAAATTTTATTTTGTTAAATTTTTTAAGTGAAACTTAAATTTTTTTTAGAGTGATATTTTTAAATTTTTTTTTCAACATTTATTTATTTTTGGGACAGAGAGAGACAGAGCATGAACGGGGAGGGGCAGAGAGAGAGGGAGACACAGAATCGGAAACAGGCTCCAGGCTCTGAGCCATCAGCCCAGAGCCCGACGCGGGGCCCGAACTCACGGACCGCGAGATCGTGACCTGGCCAAAGTCGGACACTTAACCGACTGCGCCACCCAGGCACCCCGAAACTTAAATTTTTAAAGCAAAAACTATGTAAAGTCTGAAATGAAATATACACAAGATTAAAAACAGATTAGATATTGTAGAAGAAAGAATCAATTAACTTGACACAGAAGTAATGTCCATCCAAAATGGACACATCCATCCAAAATAAAACCATCCAAATAAAACAGAGATGAAAAAATCTGAAGAAAGGAAAGAGTGTAAATGATCGGTGGGCCAAATCCATTCAGCCTAATCATGTGTGTAATTTCAGTCCCTTAAAGATAAAGGAGGAGATATCTGAAGAAATAATATCTAAACATTTCCAAACTTCATAAGCAGAAATACACAGAATCAGGATGTTTAGTGAAAGTCATATATAAGAAATCTGAAAAAAACTACATTAAGCATATAAGAATAAGACTGTAAACACAAATCATACAGAGAAAATCTTAAAAGTAGACAGGAAAGGAAAAAAAAAACAGAATAAATGGATTGTAACAGATTTCTCCTAAGAAATAATGCAAATGCAAAAACAGTGGAACAGTTTCTTTCAAGTGCTGATAGAAAAACAAATATGTCAATCTGTAGTTCTATACCCAGTGAAAATATCCTTCAAAAGTAAATGCAAAATAAGGACTTTTTCAGATATTCAAAAGCTAAAAAAATTCTTCACCATAAGAGTACCACTACAAGAAACATTAAGGAAAGTATTATATGCAGAAAGAATCTAATACCAGACAGGAATATAATAACAAAAAGCTCCAAAAAGCACATGGGTAAATACATGATTTTTCCCACATTATTTAAGTACTTATAATACTTTAAAAAATACTTAAAAAGTACAATTGACTGTTTAAATAATGCTAATAACAATATGGTGTGTATAGCATATAGATAAGTAATATATATACATATAAACATAAAGGTTAAAGGGGAGAAATGAAAGTATACTGTAAAGTTCTGATTATACCATTTGAAGGTGAACTTTCATAAGTTAAAGATATATGCAAAAAAAATTAAAACAAAACAAATAATCTATGTATATATATATTTATAGTTTTGCATTTTACATTTAAGGCTTTGATTAATTTTTATTTGATTTTTGTGAAGTGTGTAAGGTCTAGATTATTTTTCTTACTGGTAGACATCCAGTTATTCCAGCATCAGGTTGATGCTGGAATATATATATATATATATATATATATATATATATATATATATGAAATATATATATGTATATGAAATATACATATATATGAAATATATGTATATATATATATATATATATATATATATATATATGCTAGAAACTCCAAAGAAACCACTAAAATGATAAAGTGGTTATAGCTAATAAACAAAGGAAATAAAATTGAGTCATAAAAATATTCAATTAATCCAAAGAAGGCAGAAAAATAGGAAAAGAGAAGCAACAGTAAACAATTAGCAAAATAATAGTCATAAACCTAACCACATTGTAATCACATTAAATATAAATAGACTACCCCAATTAAAAGACAAGGATTATCATTTTGGTTTTAAAAAGTAAAATTTAACTATATGCTATCTACAAATACACTTTAAATATAAAGAAACTAATTAGAGTAAAAGGATCTTTAAAAATCAAAAGAAAGTGGGAGTGGCTACATTAATATGAGGTTAAGTAGATTTCAGAGCAAAAAACATAGCAGGGATTAAGATTGTCTAATAATGGAAAGGGTCAAATCATCAAGAGGTAATAAAAAATTTAAGCATTTATATACGTAATAACACGGTTTCAAAATATATGAAGCAAAAACTAACAGGAGTCTCCCAGCAAACTAGAAATAGAAGAGAACATCCCCAACTTGGTAAAGAACATCTCTCAAAACCCTACCACTAATATCCATATTTCCCACCATATTTAATGGTGGGAAACGAGAAGCTTTCATGTGAAAATTCGACTAGATGTCTCCTCTCACAAATCCTTTTCAACATCACACTGGAAGTCCTGGCTAATTCAGTAAGACAAGAAAAGGAAATAATAGGTATTGAGATTAGGAAGGAATAAATAAAAATATATTTATTCGCAGATGACATTATTGTCTATGTAAAAAATTCCAAAGATTCAATTAAAAATTATTTCTAAGAATAAGCAACAATAGCAGGGTTGTAAGCTGTACGGTCAACTCATCAAGAGGTCATAAGGTTAATACACGAAATTCAAAATTCAATTACTTTCCTATAGACCAGCAATGAACAAATGGAATTTGAAATTTAAAACACAATACCAAAATGAAATTCATAGGTATAAATCTAACAAAATATGTACAAGATCTATATGAGAAAAACGATAAAATTCTGATGAAAGAAGTAAAAACAAATGAAGATATTCTTTATGTTCATGAAAGAAAGACTCAATATTGTCAAAATGTCAGTTCTTCTAAACTTGATCCATAGATTAGATCCTATGCAATCAATATCCCAGCAAGCGATTTGGTGGATACAGACAAACTGATGATAAAGGTTACACCGAGAGACAAAAGACTTAGAATAGCCAACACAAAATTGAAGGAAAAGAACAAAGATGGAAGGCTGATTCTACCTGATTTCAAGGCTTACCTAAAAGGCACAGTAATGAAGACAGTATGGTGCGAGCATATGAACAGACAGATCAATGGAAGAGAGCCTAAAGATACACCCACATAAATGTGGTCAATTGATCTTTGACATGAAAGTAAATGCAATGCAATAGAGGAAAGATAGTCTTTTCAACCCGATGCTGGAATGACTGGATGTCTACATATAAGAAAAATAATCTAGACACTACCTTACACCCTTCACAAAAATCAAATAAAAATTAATCAAAGCCTTAAATGTAAAGTGCAAAACTATAAACCTCCTAGAGGATAGCATAGGAAAAAAAAATCTAGATGCCCTTGGGTCTGATAATGCCTTTTTTAGATGTAATACAAATGTCACAATCCAGAAAAGAAATATTTGATTAGCTGGACTGCATTCAAACTAAAAAAATAAACTGTTTTGTGAAAGACACTGCCAAGAGAAGGAGAAGACAAGCTACAGACTAGAATCAAGTATTTTCAAGGATATTTCTGATAAAGTTCTCATCCAAATAAACAACTCTTAAAACCCAGCAATAAGATAACAAACATCCCAATTAAAAATTAAAAGATTTGTACAGACACTCCACTGAAAAAGACACAGATATGGCAAACAGACATATAAAAAGATGCTCCACGTTATTTGTCGTTAGGGAATTGCAAATTAAAACAACAATGAGATACCCCTAACGCATCTATTGGAATTTTGGCGAAAATCCAAAACAATGATAACACCAAATGCTGGCAAGCAGGTTTAGTAATAGGAATTCTCATTCTATTCTGGTGTGAATGAGAAAATGGTACGGCCACTTTGGAAGACAGTTTTTCAGTTTCTTCCAAAATGAAACATACTGTTACCATAGGATATAGCATTTGCATTCTTTGGTATTTATCCAAAGGAATCGAAAATTTGTGTCCAAATAAAAACCTGCACACAGATGTTTATAGCAGTTTTATTCATAATTGCAAAAACTTGGAAGCAACCAAAATATCACTCAGTGACTGGATAAACTGTGGTACATCCATATAATGAAATATTATTCATAGTTAAAAAGAAATAAGCTATCAAGCCATGATAAGACATGAAGGAACTTTGAAGTCATATTACTAAGTGGAATAAGCCAATCTGTAAAGGTTAAAAAACTATACGATTCTGAGGGCATCTGGGTGGTTCAGACGGCTAAGCATCTGACTTCAGCTCAGGTCATGATCTCACGGTTTGTGAGTTCAAGCCCCACTTTGGGCTCTGTGCTGACAGCTCAGAGCCAGGAGCCTGCTTCGGATTCTGTGTCTCCCTCTCTCTCTGCCCCTACCCGGCTCATGCTCTGTCGCTCTCTCTCTCAAAAATAAATAAACACTAGAAAAAAAATGTTTAATTAAAAAAATTATATGATTCTATCTCTATTACACTCTGGAGAAGGCAAAACTATGACTTAAAAGATCGGTGGTTGTCAGGGATTAATGGAGAGGGAGAGATAAACAGGCGAAGCACAAAGTATTTTTAGGACATTGGAACTCTTCTGTATTACACTCCAATGGTGGATACATGTCATACATTTGCCCAAACCCACAGAATGTACAACGCCAAGAGCGAACCTTTTCATAAATTATGGATCTGGGATGATAATGACATGCCAATTTAGTTCACAGATTTTTAACAAATGTACCATTCTTGTGTGGGTTGTTGATAATAGGGGAGGCTACACATGATGGGGGGATACAGGGAGTATGAGAACTTTTTGATGTTCTGCTCAACTTTGTGGTGAACCTAAAACTGCTCCGTAGAAAAAAGTCAAATAGGATTAAAATTCTAATATGAGAAAATAAAACTAAAAAAAAAAAACTAATAGGGCCTCAAGGAGAACTAGACCAATCCACAATTATTGTCAGATTTCAGTTTCCTTCCATAAGTAGTTAATATCAATAACTGATAAAACAAGTACATACAAAGTAAGCATTGGAGCGCTTGAATATGAACCAATTTAACCTGACAGGCCACCCAAGAAAGAAAAATACATCTTTTTATACAAGTATACACTGAACATTTTCCAAAATGAACCATATTTTAATCCATAAAATAATTAAGTTTAAAATATTTCAAGTCATACAAAATATTTTCTCTGGCCATAATGGAATAAAATTAGAAACTGAAGCAGAAAGATCTCTGAAAAATCTCCAAATATTTGGAAACTAAATAATATAATTCTAAATAACCAATGGATCAAAGAAGAAATCAAAAGGGAAATTAGAAAGTGTTTTAAAATGAATGAAGATATAAGATATCAATTATATCTCTGCATACTGGCAATGAACAATCAAAATGTTAATTAAAGCAATAACTATCATTTATATCATCAAAAATATAAATCTTGAGAAATAAATCTGATAGGAGGTAAGACTTGTACACTGTAGACCCAAATAGATGGAGAGATATACAATGTTCATGGGTCAGAAAATTCAATATTTTTAGGATGTGAATTGTCCCCAGATTGAGTCTATACATTCAATACCATTTTAATCAAAATGCTACCAGGCTTTCTTGGAAATTGAGAAGCTAATTTCTAAAATAATTATGTAAATAGAATATCCAAAACAACTTTGAAAAAGGGCAAATTTGTAAGATTTAGACTACCTGACCTAAAGGCACTATGATATTGGCATACCAATAACACAGCGTTAAAAGTTTGGAGATAGACAACACATATGTGAACAACTGATCTTTGACAAGATGCAATTTAAATTATTAGTCAAGAAATGACAGTCTTCTCAAAAAATATGCTGGAATAATTGTGTGTCCATATGCCAAAATCTGAGGTTTGATCCTTAACTCACACCACAAAAATTAAATCCATGGGGCTCCTAGGTGGCTCAGTCGGTTGAGCCACTGACTTGATTTTGGCTCAGCTCATGATCTCACGAGCTCATGAGCCCTGCATTGGCTCCACAATGACCATGGAGCCTGTTTAGGCTTCTCTCTCCCTCTTTCTCTCTGCCCTTACCCCACTCATGTTCTGTCTCTCCCCAAAATAAATAAATAAACACTTTTAAAAATTTTACTCAAAATAGATTATAGATCTAAATGTAAAACCTAAAACTCTCAAGCTATTATAAAAAAAATAAAAAGTCATTATGACTTTGGATAAGTCCAAGAATTCCTCTAGAAAGCATTAAAAGCACAATCCACAAAGGAAATACATAAATACACAGAGGTTGGATTTTATCAAAATTAAGAACTTGCCTCTTTGAAACACATTAAGACAATGAAAAGAAACGCTACCAGCCAGGGGAGGATGTTTGTGTATTACACACACAGTAAAGGTTTTGTGTCCAAATTATGTAAAGACTTCTCGAAATTTAATAAGAAAACAAACAACCCAATAAAAAATGGCCAAGTATTTGAGCATTTTACCAAAGGTATGTCTTTCATAAATAAGCGCGTGTAAATATGCTCAATGTCAACAGTCCACAGAGAAATGTTTACATGTAAGACATGCCCCTTACACATCACTTAGATGCAGGAGCATGAAGTATCAGTTTTATGATTCTGACACCAAAGAATAGATCCCATAGCACATTTTTCCTCATTTTTAATAGTTCTTTTAATAATTAATAACGGTTTTAAAAGCTTTCAGTAAAACTTGGGGGCACCATAAAGGGCGGTTGGGAAAAGTGGAACTTTATTTCTGATCCCACCCTTTTAAAATTTCTGTTATCAAGCTACCATATTGATTCACACATTTTGTTTGCCACTTTTAATTATGCAGCAAATGTGAGAAAGTACTCGAGGGATATAGTTTCTCCTTCAGCTTCAGTATCATCCATATATTAGATTAGCCAAATGTAAGTAAGGAAAATCTAGCTGGCTGATAGGAGAATAACACGTGGATAAATTGAGGCAGCATTTTGAATGAACCCAAATCAAACCAATTGTGTTTGGTTACACAGACGTCCCTTGCCCTAGGTACAGATGCACAAATAAAATGATATTCAGAATTTTTAACTAATTGGATTAATACAACAAGAAGTAAAACAAACTGGAGGCATTTTGAAGTCTGAACACACGAGGTGTCAGGTGGCTGCTGTTGCCATCTGATGAATATCCACTTACAGCCTAATTCTTAGGAGCAATTCCCAGCACTCCACGGGGCTGGCTGCTAAATGCATGTTCTTGGGTTCTGTGCTGACAGCTCAGAGCCTGGAGCCTGCTTCAGATTCTGTCTCCCTCTTCCTCTGCCCCTCTACTGATTTCTCTCTCTCTCTTTCTCTGTCTCTCTCTCCCTCAAAAAAGAATAAACGTTAAAAAAAAAAAAAAACTTTTTCAAATCCATGTTCCTCCTTGTCCTGGGTAAACACAGTGTATTGGAAAAATCCCTGGCCCCCACTCAACATGATCACTCCTGTATTCTCTTAGCCCCTTAAAACCTCAACACAAATCGCTGCTTGTATAACAGAAATTAATGGGGAAAAAGAGTTGCCCAGGTTTATGATGATGACATGGCCATTCCCAAAGGTACAGAATGCTCATATCATCTCAGACCGCAGGAGGGAACTGAGTGCCTTTCTTTCTACTGTAAGTTTCCTATCAGTAAATAAACAGGAATACAAGCCACAGTACAGAAAGTTCCTCCCTGAAGCAGGTGTTAGACCTGAAAAGAAACATGAAACCTGCACCTGTTTCTGGCCCCTTTCCAATCACTGACCTTTCAGTGCTTCCTCATCCTCAACTGTGGAAGGTACCCAGCTCTCTCCTAGAGAGGAAACTAATGATCTTCTTTTATTTATTTATTTTTTGAAGTGCCTTAAGGGAATTGAAAGCACATGCAAAATGGTTAACTCCTACTGAGACAAAAATACCATTTCCATAGTTTACAAAGCATGAGAGTATCACACAGATTCGACTCTTAATTTATTTGAAGAGAGATTTTATCCTCTCCCACGTCATCACACATGCATGTGTGTGCGCGCGCGCGCGCGCGCGCACACACACACACACACACACACACACACACACACACATTTTCTCCTTACAGTGCATGGGTATCCCTGTTATATCATTCTTAAGGGAGGGAAATAGTACAAATATGACTCACAGTCAAGTTAGAAACTTAAAAATGGCATAGATAATGAAATAATTATAAGAACAATTCCTTTGAGAGGCGCCTGGGTGGTTCAGTCGGTGAGGCGTCTTGACTTTGACTCAGGTCATGATCTTGCAGTTTGTGGGTTCAAGCCCCGTGAAGAGCTCTCGGTGCTGACAGCTCAGAGTCTGAAGCCTGCTTTGGATTCTGTGCGTGTGTGTCTCTCTCTGCCCCTCCCCCACTTGTTCTCTCTCTCTCTCTCTCTCTCTCTCTCTCAAAAATAAATAAACATTAAAAATTTTTTTTAAAAAAGAGCAATGCCTCTTAACACAGATTTCTCCATTTCCCTTTCTCTCTCACACAAGTCTTGCACAAGTGAATTCATGCAGGTGAAACATGTAAAACTTAAATCATTAAACCAACTCTCACGATCACATAGGAAGCTTGCTTAAAGCTGGTGTTTCAGTATGACATTTATGAATTGACTGCCAGTCATGGGACAAACTGCCAGTCAAGCAAAACTGAGCTGGTCGAGTCCACTCACAGTGCGTGGAACCATCATTCATCTGGGAAGACAACCCCAATCCGGGCACCGGTTTTCCACCTCAGAGAGAGGATCTCCAGCTTCTTTCTCATGTGGCTCGTCAGTAAGTTTATCAGGTGCCAATTTCAATTCAGCTTTCTTAAATATTGAACCATGTTATTTTGCATGGATTTTTTTGTTTGGTTTCCCTTCTTGAACTAAAAGGCAGATGTCCACCATTTTTTGTATACTATGCTGCTTGACACTCTGAAGCATATGGTTAAGGTGCCTTTCAACTTTTCTGGATGAAGTAATCAAAGTAGCTCTCTCTGATGCTTAACAGTCCCTGTATGATCACCTCTTTAATCTTCTCCCACGGGTGGGAAGTGCCTAGGGGAAGGGTATGCTTTCAGACTTGGGTTTTCTTTTCTTTCAGATCCCCTTGGTAATGAAGATCATTCATTGCCATCTGCTCAAGAAACACAGAGGTTATAAAATGTTGGGAATCTAGATTCCTGTAGAAGAAACTTATGGAAGGGTAAGACAAGGAGCCATTCAATTCCCTAGGCCTTGAGAGTTTAGCACAACATCAGATGGTATCTTTCTTACTGTCCCAGAGAGAAAGAAACCTTCTGTGTCTCTGGACCATTGGTTCTGACACTCCCAATCTCAGCTCTGCAGCAACCACAGATCACAGGGAACACCAGGTGTTTTCCACTCGGGGAACTTGGAAGTAGAAGGCAGAACTCACCAAGGAATGTGTTTATGAATATTTCCACCCAGGGATGCTCTTCTTCAGTGGAAAACCTGAGACGGCGTGTCAGCAAAGTGAGAGAGAGAGAGAGAGAAGGCTCTACATTATGTGCTTGTAAATGTTCTCTGAAACAGAAACAGAGCTCCAAGCCTCCGTGTTCTACATGGAGATCATACACCCCTTGCCCAGAGGGGTCTGACTTCTAAGAATGAGAAATAAAGTACCGCCCTCAGGGACAGCATCTAGTGGCATGAAATACTCTGGGCTCAAGAGTCAGAGACCACTAAATTCAAACTACTATGCTTACGCTAGATTCTGTCTCTGATCTGGAGCTGATAAGTCTACCTCTCTGAGTCTCTCTTTTTTCCTCGGTAACACCAGTAGGACAATAACTTGGTCGGTGGTTATGGGGTGAAATGAGCTAATACAGAAAAAAAAAAAAAGTTCCTTCTTAGAATGCCTGCCATTCCTAGTAGGTCCTCAGTAAACGTTAACTCTCCACCCTCCTGAACAAGCCGCTCGTCATTTCTTTTTTAAAATTAAGGCCTGGGCATTACTTGTAACTCGGAGCTTTTCTCGATCTCATACCACGCAAAAGTGTAAACCCCTTTGTCCTCGGTCTCATTCTCAGATGCCAGGCTCTTCCCAGAGTGTCTAACTAGAGTAGAGGTCTGAAGTTAGGACACTTTCCCAAGGAGAAATTAAACACTGCATTCATTATGGCAGCTGGAAGGCCGCATTATTGCTCTTCCAAGAGGGAGAGATTTATGGCTCTACTTAATAAATGCTAATAGTTTTCTTATCAGTGGGTAGCAATACAAACATTTTTGTGTATGGTAAGGTTAAAGTAAACCTTCACAGTAGCTTTACAAAACTTGAAAGCTAGTGATTAGTTCTTGACAAGCCTGGCTAATAACAGGAGCTCCTGGAAGGCTATATAGGTCTCGCTTAGCCAGAATACATTATTCTTCAGTGTTTTACGATTTCACATCTGTCCTCTCAGAACTGGGCTGTCACATCAATGCATGCGGCTTTTGTGCATTTCTGAAACCTCAAGGCAGTTGTACTCCAACCAATGTAATCTGGTTGCCGAGGAAAGGAAAGCCAAAAAAGCTTTCCTAATCAGTTTGCTTTGCAAATAAATTCGGAGTCAACTAACATTTTTTGGCCACCTACTATTTACAGAGAATGTTGTTAGGCTCTTTCGCATACATATGCCATTTAATCTTGATAGTGCCTTTTTTAAGGTCCGGCTTCTGAGAAAACTGGAACTTTGAGAGGGTATGTGAGTTCCCAAGGTCATGCTTTTGAACTTGTATCTGCCTCTAAGCCCAATGCATTCAGCCCAGGCAGTTCACAGTACATTTCAAGGGCAGGCAGCCCTTCTCCTTCAAGCCATCCATGATGAGGACATGATAAAATAAGGCTGGTGAACTCAAATTGAAACAGTTGTAGGAGTTGAGAGTTTCGAAGAGTCGATATTCTTCAGGTGTCTAAAAATGAAAGAGTGCGAGTCTTAAAGCTAAAATGGAGTGTTTTTATATTGATAAACAATAAAGTAAATTTACACAAATTATACACTGACACAGATTTTAAATAATATTCTCTGACATGTAGTTAGAATAATAGCGGCTCAACAAAATAATTACATCCAAGAGCCAGCCTCATTCTTGTTCAGTCTCTCTGACACCTCCTACAGAGGTTATGATTCAGCCCAATAAAAGTCAGATATTTCATGTCAAAAAACCCATTACTCCAAAAATCACCCTGAACTTAATTCACTCCAAATTTTATAGCTTTTTCCCCTCCTCTTTCAAGAAATTAATAGAGGATAAAACACCATACTAGTGTGAAGAATCTTAGCTTTGGTTTTACAAAGTGTTTCCACTTTTAGAAATAGTCTAACTTTGGGGAAGTTACTCAGTGTCTCTGAACAAAGTTTCCTTTATTTGTTAAAATTTGATTGATTGGTTATCTACTTCCTAAGGATCCTGGAAGAACAAAGGTCAAATTTCAGTTTATGGGCTGAAAAACCTCTGCAACACCACACAACTAAAGATTTTTCCTTTTTTTTTTTGCAAAGAAACAAATGAAATTAACAAATCGTGACTGATTTCTATTGCATTAAGGTGATATTCACACCAAGAACCCAGTCCTTTTTTCCCAGAAGGTAAATTCCACACCTTGCAACAAATGGAATACACAGTCCCTGCTTAGTGCTTAATGTTATTACTTAGTAATCAAGGTATCTACTGATTGACTTCCCTAAGATAAAAGTGAAGAAGTAACAAAGGAGCCTCAAGGCCACCAATTATATTTGCATCCAAGCTGGTAGGGACAAAACTCTGGGTCCGCACTTCCCATGCCCCAGTGGTGGGTTGTCTAGAACTGCTTGGATGTTTGAAAGAGAACAAATCTCACAAGAAGCATGGCTGCAATCAGTGTGGGTAAAATATAAATATTAATCCTATTTTGTGTAGATACAAAAGATCCCAAGAAAATTACTTTGACTTGTCCAGATTCGTGGAGTCCTGAAACATCTGCCCTATTGTTTAGTTTAAAATATCAAGAATACAAGAATCATCCCGAATCACGGCATAAACTGAAAACAGAAGACATGTGCAAAGCCTCTAGTTCAGTGAAAGCTGAACATAATTAGGTATTAAGTGCAAGGTAGCTGCATTCCATTTCCTGGATGGGGGTGAGTGAGTAATTCTCAGCACAGCCATGAACCATCTGAACCACCAGCCATTCCTGTTCAAAGGGGCTCTCACTGTGCGAGTCCTCAGCAGGAAGGGAATTTCAGCTTGCTCTAACCTAGCCCAGCAGATCCAATACCAACTGTCACATGGACAAGGGAGGGATCAACAGAAGAGCCCAGATGTGTGGGGTCAAGACCTACTAAAACTGCATTTTTCCTGGAGACCACTAGGGGTCTCTACTATGACCTCTGTAACTTTTAGATCGAAAAAGCATCTGAAAGTACCTCAGCTATCTCAGGGCAACACTGGCCCCGAGAGGATGTGACAAGACCATCTGATTTATCGAATTACTCTCTTCTCACTATTCTTTCGAAGAGATCCAAATATAGTGTCACATGGCTTTTCATGACCACACGCAAAGATCATCAATGTCTATTTATGTCGCAGAACATACGTCCACCGACAAAACCTTGCCTTGGGGAATGCCAGTAGTTGTCAACAGCTGCCTCCAGCTGGCTTTGCCACTTTAAATAGTTCCCTCGCCTCCTCTGTGCTGTTGTTAGAGGCAGTTTAGCTAAATTCATAGGACAGGTGAGGCTTCCTAGGATATAATCTGCCCTGCAAACCAACAGATTTAGAAAAAAATGTAGCTTCCACCGGCAGATGATAGAGTCAAGGTGTCAACTCAATCCGTTAGAAAAAGTTTGTGTTTTGAAATCCTACCATTCTATTTAAATCACATGAAGTTGTCACATCTTGAACTCAACTCCAGTCACAGTCTTTTCTCTTAATGAGTCAACCACTGTATTATTCTTGGAGGTGGAGTCATTTTGGAAGTGGAGGAATATTACCCTTGCATGTGTCACAAGTTTGTCAAATTTCTCAAAGTCTCTGGGAACGAGGATGGCAGACACATTAAATTCAAGGCAAATATAGAAACTTGACAATAAAGTTGAGTTGCAAATCTTTCACCTTCATAAACTGCCAAGCCTCAAATTTTGGAAGCCTGAAACACTAAGGACACTGCCATGAGAAACAGCTGACTTGCAAGAGAAACATCAACTTCACTACCACTATCCCACTCCTTTCCTTAACCACCAGCCTCCCACCCCACCCCACCCCACCCCCGCCTTCCCTTGCCCCACTTAAACCTCAGGAAAACAATTCAGGGTCCGCAGAATATGCTTGGGGTGAGATTGCCCAATTTGGCGAAGCGTCTAAAGCAGAAATTGTGTCCAGATTAGAATCTCCACCCCGGATTCTCCATCTTACTGTCAAGGTGCTTCCTGTCTTTGTCCAGCAGCACTCACGGAGCCCCCTTTGAAGAAGGCAGCATCTTGAGGCTGTTGAGAGCAGATAAACGCCTGTTGTTTTACACAGACTGGGTGGGGGAGTGGGTGTAAACCTCTTTGCTCTGCACAAAGGCAGCCTGATAATAACAAATTGCCTTGTCAGCCACAAGAGATACTTAGTTATTAATGGAAATAATAACAGATTATATCAGCTTTGCACACTATAATCAAAAGGATGATCAAAGGGAACTAATATTACAAACAGATACCAGGAAAGACATGCTAATGAGATAAAAACCACTTTTATCTCCCCCTTCCCAAATGCAACCGTGGAACGATCGTTGATAATAAATGACGTCATTTAAACTTGGACACTATTCTTAATACCTAATGTCCAGGCACACCACCGTGGCTTTTTTCCTGTTGCATAAAATTGTTTTCAATGTTGAAAAAAAAGAAGACCTAATTGCATTCTGTTCACGTTATAGGCACACAGGATTTTGAACTGTCTAACTGATCCTAGCTGGTTCAGGCTAAAACTCCCATTGCCTCAGGTTGTGACTGCAAACATTTGCGCACAATTATTTGAGTTCGGTAATAATCAGGCCGGGATACAGGGCCTGATAAATCCCTCTCTGACTTGTCATTTAGGAGAATATTGCTATCACAATACAGAGTACTTTTCATATGTACCCACCCTTCCCCACCATTGTCAGCCCTTTGTTTATTCGAAGCACTTTACAAATATTAGTGTGCGCTAAGGCCATTCTCAGGAGGTACACAGACGTTTCTATCACCTCTACTTCTATAGAGAAAATGACAAAAGAGGTCGTTGACCTTGGGTCATTTTATTCTTAGAAAATTTTGATTTGAAGTTTCACACTCAAATCACTGAATCTGCATTCTAAAACACGCACACAATATCTGGGTAATAATTTGTATGTTTTGCCAAGAATATTTAATTATCCTGACTTTATAAAAAAATGAGGTTAAGAATTCCTAAGATAGGTGGAAAATAGCTAAGAACTCGTTTCCTTGTAACATCTGAAAGAAGAGACCACATACTGATCTCTCCTTCCAACAAATAAAGAAGATGAAGCCCAGAGAGGTCGAGGTCAGAAGATACGGATTTTAGCCCCTGACTGCATCCTTAGGTTATTTTATGAAGTTGGAAATACAATAAATGCATTTAATCTTAAGAATATTCATTTTTTTTTACAACGTAAGGATAATAATGCTTCTCCTTCCTCTGAGCATAAAGACAGATTAGAAGACTTCCCCTCATAATCTGTAAAACATACTATGTAAATATAAAGTAATGATGCAATATTGTATACCATCATCATAGTAACCATGTTTCAAAAGTATGTTATTTTTACTTTCAATAAAAAGTAGGGTAGGAGAAAACCTGAAATATTTCTGGAAGATAGAGGCAAAAGGATTCTCAATGAGGAACAAAATCAGAGTGGAAGAAAGAAATCTCGGTGGAAAAGAAAAACAGATGGCGACAGAGGTGAAAGTTATTCTTCCAGGCAGAGTTCCAGGGATGCTCCAAGACCCACACTGGCAGGTGTGGGGACCATGACTGGGATCTGGGTCAGAAAAAGATTAATTATAAAGATTGCACTATATGAAATATCTGGGCCACATTCCCTATCTTCTCCTTCCCCCTCAATTTCTGCCCATACAGTGAGGCAAGCAACGATCCATTTGCCCCCATAGAAGAAAGTAGATGTATCAGAAGGACATGGGAACCTGTTTGAAAGCCATAGACAGAGCCACCTGAGAATCAAAATAAATAATTATTGAAACACATTATAGTATATTGAATAAAGCAGGACTGCATGAACCCACACAATGTATGTAAGTAAATAAATAAATAGGTCTACCATATGTCAAAATATCAAATAATATTAACTGCTAAATAAAATACTTACCAATAACATTAAAGAAAAAAACCTTACAGACACCGTCTAAAACATGTGACAAAACCTAAGATCACCAGTAATGAGACAGATTGCATTGGCATCTTCCAATGAGCATGCTAAGAGGAACCAGCTCACTGTCCCGGTGTTTCTATGGTGAAAGGAGATTCTAAACGGAAATAAGCATTGCTAAGGGAGCCTTTCCAAATAGGGTTGGGAAGGATTTTGAGGAAGGAGGGCCTGTGTTCCTCTCCTGTTTCAATTCTCCCAACATCCTGAACTATTATTGACTTTTGTCCATTGCAACTTGTGAGTTGCAAGCGGACCACCTCCTGGAACACATCCTTCCACTTTGGACTGAAATAGAGATGATGTAACACCTGTTAGCTAAATAGCCAATCCTGCATTAGGTAGTCAGTTTAACTGCCAGCAACAATCAAGATTCTTCCAAAATAACTCATGTCACCTTGTGGTTTTTGCGTTTATAGTAAGCCTGCACTCCTCAACTCTCTCAATTAGGAGCACACTTTCAATGTCAGTGGACTCTGTGTCTCCCAGATTGCAATTCCTAAAACCGCAAATAAACTCTTTTGGTTGCTTTACAGCCTGGTAGTCTTCTTGGTCATTACTAAATTTACGTAATCTGAATCTGATCATGAGTAACTTCACACAAACTTAAATTGAGAGACATTCTGTAAAAAAAAAAAAAAAATCCTGCCCTATTCAAAAATGTCAAGGTCATAGAAAATAAACGACTGAACATGTTTTCCAAATTGAAGCCTATTAAAGACATTTGACAACTAACCACTTCATATGATTTTGGATAGAATCATCAACCTGTAAAGGATATTTTGGGGACAAAGAGCAAAATTTGAATGGGTCTTTGAATTAGAAGGTAGTATTATCTCCATGCTGCTTTTCTGATTTTGAGAGTTAGTTTGTGGATTTCTAAGAGGTTATCTTTATTTTAAGGAAATGTGCACTGCAATACCAGGAAGGAATGAGGGCCCACATCTGCAACTTATGCCCAAATGGTCAGGAATTTTAAAAATGCAATATGAAAAAATAAATTCAGTAATAAGATAAATAAAGATGGCACTATGTTAGCACTGGTAAGCCTGGACATTAGGGGCTGAAGTGTGTGCTAACCTCCACTACCTCAGAATGTGGTTATATTTAGAGATCACCCTTTAAAGACATCAATAATGTTGTATGAGGCAATATGGGCCCTAATCCAGGGTGACTTGGGTCCTTGTGAGAAGAGGAAATTTGAGGGGCACCTAAGTGGTTCTGTCCATTGATCTGGCGACTTCGGCTCAGGTCATGATCTCATGGTTCATGGGTTCGAGCCCTGCATCGGGCTCTGTGCTGACAGCTTTCTCAGACTCTGGAGCCTGCTTCAGATTCTGTGTCTCCTTCTCTCTCTGCCCCTCCCCCGCTTGCACTCTGTCTCTGTCTCTCAAAAAATAAAGAAATGTAAAAAAAATTAAAAATTAAAAAAAAGTAGAAGAAATTTGAATGCATATAGATGCACCAGGGGGCGTGTGCATAGAGGAAAAACCATGTGAGGACACCTAGAGAAAGCCACCAACTGCAGGCCTAGGACAGAAGGCTCAGAAGAAACCAAACCTGCTGACCCTGGAGATGGGACTTCCAGCCTCCAGAACTGTGAGAAAATGGATTTTGGTTATTTAAGCTGCCCAGTGTGTGGTTTTTGTGATGGCGGCCCTAGCGGTCTAATGAATTCGTATGTGTAGAGTACGCAGGCATTGTTTGTGCCCTTCTTGCAACTTTTATAAATAAAAGTTTGAAATTGCTTTTTAATTTCAAAATAAAAATCTGAAAATTAAAAAAAAAAAAAAATGAACCCAGAGGCAGCTGGGTGGCTCAGTTGGTTAAACGTCCAGTTTCGGCTCAGTTCATGATCCCACAGTTTGTGAGTTGGAGCCCCACGTTGGGCTCCACACTGACCTTGCAGAGCCTGCTTGAGGTTCTGTCTGTCTTCCTCTTTCTCTCTCTGCTCCTCCCCCCACTTGTGTGCGCATATGCGTGCACACTCCCTCTCTCTCTCTCAAATTAAATAAATAAACTTTTAAAAAAGAACCAACCTCTGTATATTCTAACAGATAAACAAAAATCATTCAAGGAGTGTTGTGAAATTGTTTAAATCCACGTCACAGAAACCATGTGTTTTAATTATTTCTTGGGACATAAAATGACATATGAGTATCTGCATAGAAAATGCCCAAGTGAAACAATGATCACGTCTGTCAAATAGAGTTAAATGAGAGAGAAAAAGAGGGCATGAACTTTATCCCTTAAGTGATTTTATACTTTTCAAATGTTTCCTTTAAAAGAAAAGGTGTTACTTAAAAATATGATTAATAAACTACTCAAAAGAAAAATAATGCCTGTCTGAAGGTGAGCAGTCCAGGAAAAAAAAAAAAACCTTCTCATCTTGGTATTTGAGGTAAAGGTGGGGCACAGCTGAGGGGGAAGGGTTAACATTAGGCAGAGAGAGATAAGAGAGGCTCAAAGAGACAGACTGCAGCTGCACATGGGATGCTGAAGAAGCCGTTTTGGGTTTGGGAAAAGATAAGAAGGAAAGAAAGAAAGAAAGAAAGAAAGAAAGAAAGAAAGAAAGAAAGAAAGAAAGAAAGAAAGAAAGAAAGAAAGAAAGAAAGAAAGAAAGACAAAGAAAGAAAGAAAGAAAGAGAAACAAAGAAAGAAAGAAAGAGAGAGAGAGAGAGAAAGAAAGAAACAAAGAAACAAAGAAACAAAGAAAGAAAAGAAAGAAAGAAAGAAAGAAAGAGAGAGAGAGAGAGAGAAAGAAAGAGAAAGAAAGAAAGAAAGAAAGAAAGAAAGAAAGAAAGAAAGAAAAGATAAAGGTATTCCAGACCCGCCTGGGCTAGGTGCCATGCATGGAGCCTCACAAACTTTCTGGCAAGGTCCCAATAAAAAAGTGAGGGGCAAAAATCCTCAGTGGTTACCCACTCAGGACACCTCTCACTCTTGAGAGCTTTATACTTTCTCTCAATAAACTCTATCGCTTTGCTCACTCTCTGCTACCCACAAGATTCATTCTTCAACTCCGTGAGACAAGGACCAGTATGTCTCCCACCCTCCTGTAACACAACCAGCCCACCTTCCCTCTGTCCACATACTCAAATATGCTAGAAAACCTAGCTGCCCACATTCACGGAGCACTGGAGCACATAGCAGCATCTATATTATGTTATATAGTTACATAGTTACTAATAGTTTTTACATATAGATAGTTATATAAAATATATATGTCTCTGAAGTTAATAATACATACTTACCACTTTTGAGATATTTTTAAGAATACTATACCCAAGGGGCACCTGGGTGGCTCAGTCGGTTGGGTGTCCGACTTCGGCTCAGGTCATGATCTCACAGCTCATGAGTTTGAGCCCCACATCAGGCTCTGTTCTGACAGCTCAGAGCCTGGAGCCTGCTTCATATTCTGGGTCTCCGTCTCTCTCTCTCTCTCTCTCTGTCCTCCCCTGCTCATGCTGTCTCTCTCTGTCTCTCAAAAATTAATAAACATTAAAAAATTTATTAAAAAAGAATATTATACCCATAATATAAGAACAGGTTACTATGAAAAAAGAACACTGGAGAAAATAAAGTGTTGAAAATGTGAAGTATGATTGCTTAAATTAAAAACAAAACAAAATAAAAATCAGTAGAAGAGCTGGAAGTTTAAGAAGTAAACTCTCCAGGGGGAAGACCTAAAAGGGGGCCCAAAGTGAAAAAATGTTAGGGGTGGTTGGGTGGCTCAGTCAGTTAAGCATCTGACTTCGGCTCACTCAGGTCATAATCTTAAGGTTTGTGAGTTCAAGCCCTGCATTGGGCTCTCTGCTCTCAGTGCAGAGCCTGCTTCAGATCCTCTGTCCCACTCTCTCTCTGCCCCTCCACTGCTTGCTCTCTATATCTCACTCTCAAAAATAAATAAGCATGTAAAAAGTAAAAGAGAAGATGGCAAATACGAAATAAAATTTAAGAGACATGGAAGGGTCAATGTAGTATCTTCCAAGTCTAATAAGAGTTCAAGAAAAGGAGAAAGGGACGGAGGCAAGCAGAGGGAGATAGAGAGAGGGAGAGGGAGAATAGTGAAAAGTAAATAAAATGGAGGGATGAGATTAATCAGTGTAAAAGTAGAAAATAATTTCCAAGACTGGAGTAAAACCAATTTTCAATCATTGTAATTACTTTAATTTTATGCTGAATTATTTTAAAATAAGGTATAGACAGTCTGACAAACCACCACTATAGAGTCCAGTGTTCTATAAAAAACAGACTTTTTTCGACATGTTCAAAATGGATTACCTCTCAGAACTAACAATTTCTTTGTGCAATCTAATACCAGAGCAATATAAAAATTTTCCAATTGCCCCAACATATCAATACAGCACCTACAGCCAAGAGGGAACCCAAAACCCAGAACTTCTCCTTGGAAAGGGAAGGGTTTGGACCCCATGTTAGTCACCCGAACATTTTAGACCTACACCTGAGACGCAAGCCCTCAAAACATCTAATTTTGGAAACCAACAGGGCCCACATCCTGAGACTCACAAAACTGTAGTGATCTGAGAAACCATTCTTGAAGAGTTCTTGGTGTAGACTCGCCCACTGCAGGATCCAGCTCAGAGACAGCTGCTGATCATGCCCCCACTGAAAGTGAAGGAGACTCACCTGCTTATATTGAAAAGCTCAGCCCCAGGGGCAGGCATCTAATTTAACACACATCTAAAAGCCTGATGGATCACTCTCCAGGGATCGAGACCAGTGGGTGCCATCTTTTATGCTCTTCCTTTGCTGTGCTCTCGAGAAGTAGTATCTCTGAAAGGGGCTTTTACACCTGTCTGGTAACCCGATTTCTGTGGCTGCTGCCATAAGGATACCTCTTGGTCACCTGGCTCTTGTGTCTCTGCTCCCGTGAGAGTCTGACAATCACAATCACCCAGGAAGGCATTCATACCCCTGTCTTGGGCCCCAGTTTTTGCAGCAGTCATCAGGGGACACTTCTACACCACCTAGGTCAAGTGGCCAATGAGGACTATGCTTGCCCATGGGTCCCACAGTACAGTAATCCATGGAGAAAGAGTTTTCAAAGAGCTACTATGCCCAAAGCACAGCAAGAGGCAACACACCCAGGAACTCATCCTTTCTGTGAAAGAGGCCCATTTGCTGATTATCATGGCTGCAGGCTGAGGGGTAGGCTTCTAACTGAACACAACATCTAGAGGCTGACTGTAATCCTCTGCGGGTGTCTCGGAGGCTGGGTATAATCTTTGTGCTCTCCATCTGCCCCCCTCTAGAGTGCCAGTGTTCCCTAGAGGGGTGCTTTACAGACACGTGGCACGCTGTTTTCATATCTGGTGCTGTACTTTCTGCAGCCGTAGCCCAGGGAATGTCTCTTGCTTGCCTGGCTCTGGTGGCCAGGAGGGCTTGTGTTTCGGGGCTCCCTGACACTGTGGCAATTCAGACAGTTCTTGGCAAGCTACCATCCCCACGGCACTGCACAGACAGCAGACAGAGGCACACACTGTTCTTTCTGTGAAGCTTTGCTTGTCCCGGTGCATCAGCCTGAGGCAAGCTTCAAATGTGGCACGTATCAAGGGGCCTCCAGAGCTTCTCTCTAGGACTGTAGGCTGTGGACCTCATCTTGGTTCTCTCCCTCTGCCTTGCTCCAGCTCAATGGTATCTACCAGAAAAGAGCTCACACACTTGTCTAGGGCCCACGCTTTTGCAATTGCCCCCTGAGGACACTGCCAGGTTACCTGCCCCAGGTGCTCAGTGCAGTGGTGCTTCTAGTCCTGCAGATCTGGACACATTCATCTATTTTTAAAAGATGGTATCTGAGGGACTGGCTTCAAATCAGCCTGAATCTAGATGCTGAGATCTTCCCCTTTGGGACACTGCCAGCTCTTGGCACAACCTTAAGCACTGGGAGCTATTAAAAATGTAAGCGTCTGCTTGAACAGGCACGAAGTTTTGAGAGACAGCCAAGTCCTAGGTCAGGGTTGACAACAAGGTTCACCTCCTACATGAGGCCACTCCTTCAAGACTGGAAGAGGTGGTTGCCTCCTCTACTATGTGGAAACCAACACAGAGTCAAGAAAAATGAAGAAACAGAGGAGTATGTTCCAAATGGAAGAAGATAAAATCTCAGGGAGGGACGTCTGGGTGGCTCAGTTGGTTAAGCATCCAACTCTTAGTTTTGACCCAGGTCATGATCTTATGCTTCGTGGGATCAAGCCCCATGTTGGGCTCCATGCTGACAGCTCAGAGCCTGCTTGCGATTCTGTCTCTCTCTCTCTCTCTCTCTCTCTCTCTCTTTCTCTCTCTCTCTCTGCCCTTTCACCACTCAAGCTGTCTCTCTCTCTCTCTCAAAATAAATAAATAAATATATTTTTAAAAAGGTAAAATCTCAGGGGAAAAAAATAACTTCAATGAAATTGAGATACATAATTTACCTGATAAAGAATACTCTACCTGACGAAGTTGTCTTTTAGAATTAAAGTACAAATAAAGAGTTTTTGAGACAAGCAGAAGCTGCAGGAGTTGATCACTAGACTGGCCTTACAAGGAATCTTAACAAAACTTCTTCAAGCTGAAACAAAGTGATACTAAGTAGTAACAAGAAAACACAAAAATATAAATCCAAGGGGTGAAACACATGCATACTTAATTTCAGAATATTGGAATACTGTAACTTGTGATACATAAATCACCCATAAATCTAGTATAGAGATTGAAAGATAAAAACAGTCAAAGTAACTATGGCTACAACAATTTGTTAAAGGAAATACAAGGTAAAAAGATGTAAATTATGACATCATGAACATAAAATGTGGGCAGCAGGGAGACTAAAAATATAGAGCTTTAGTATGCATTAGAACTTAAGTTGCTATGAGCTTAAAATAGACTCTTTTAAATGTAAGCTGTTTTATTTAAGCCTACTGGTAACCACAAAGCAAACACTGATGATAGATACACAAGAGGTAAAGAAGAAGGACACACCTACCGCTACAGAAAATCATCCAATCACAAAGAAAGAGGCAAAGACAAGATGAAAGGAGCAAAGGAATTATAAAACAGCCAGAAAACAATTAAATAAAATGAAACAATAGGAAGTCCATACCTATCGTTAATTACTTTACATGTTAATATCCTAAATGCTCTAATCAATAGACATGGTAGCTAAGTGGATGTAAAAACAAGACCCAACCACATGCTGCCTACAAGAGACTCACTTCAACTTTAAGGACATATGCAGACCCAAAGGGAAGGGATGGAAAAAGATATTCTATGCATCTGAGGATCAAAAGAAAGTAGAGGTACCTATACTTATACTAGGGAAAAAAACCCCAAAAACAGACGTTAAGTCAAAGACAGTAAGAGACAAAGAAGCTCATTATATAATAAAAAGAAGCTTCAATACAACAGGAGGGCATAACATTTGTGAATACCTATGCCCCCCAGCCTCGGAACACCTAAATTTATAAAGTAAATATGAATAGTCCTGAAGGGAGAAGTGGAAAGTAACACAATAATAGTAGGTGACTTGGATACCCCTCTTTTCACAATGGATACGTCATTCAAATAAACAAACAAAAATAACAAAAAATCATTGGACTTAAGCTACATGTTAAACCAGATGGACTTACCAGACATTTGCATGTTACTTCCAACAACAGCAGAATATATTCTTCACAAGTGTACATGAAACACCCTCTAGGATGTATATGTTAAGCTATAAAGCCAGTCTTAATAAATTTAATAGGATTAAAATCATACCGAGTGTCTTCTCTGACCACAGTGGTATAAAAGTAGAAATCAATTACATGGAGAAAACTGGAAACTTCACAAATATGTGAAAAATGCGCAACATGCGTGAACAGTTAAAGGGTCAAACAAAAAATAAAAGGGGGGGTGATCTTGAAAGAAATGAAAATGGAAATAACTTACTTAACACAACAAAAGCAGTTCGAAGAAAGTTTACAATCATAAATGTTAACACTAAGGAAAGAAAAAAAGAGCTCCAATAAATAATCCAGGTCTAAAACTCAAGGAACAAAAAAAAAAAAAAAAAAAAAAAAAAAAAAAAAAAAAAAAAATCCCAAAGTTAGTATATAAAAGGGAATAACAAAGATCATACATAGTGGAAATAAGTGAGATACAGTCTGAAAGGCAACTGAAAAGATGCATCAAGACAGATGGTGTGTTTTTGCTTTTTTCTTTCTTTTTTTTTTTTTTTGGAAAAGATAAATGCAATAGGAAAACCTTCAGATAGACTTTACAATAAAAAGGAGAGAACTCAAATAAAATTACAAAGAAGGCTTTACAATTGATATCACAGCAATATGAAGGATCATAAGAGACTACTATGAACAATTATTACCAACAATTTGGAAACCTAGAAGAAACAGATAAATTCCTGTAAACATAAAACCTACCAAGACTGAATCATGAATAAATAGAAAATCTGAACAAAGCAACTACCGCTGAGAAGATTGATTCAGTAAATCAAAAACCTTCCAAAAGAGAAGAGTCAAGGACCATATGGCTTCACTGGTGAACTCTACCAAATATTTAAAGAATAATTAATTCTAATCCTTCTCAAACTCTTCCAATAAATGAAAGAGAAAGAAACACTTCGAAACTCATTTTATGAGGCCAGCATTACCCTCATACCAAAACCAGACAAGGATACTAAAGAAAAAAGAAATTACAGGTCAATAGTTTTGTTGAACATAGATGTAAAAATCTTCAACAAAATATTAACAAACCAAATTCAACAGTATATGAAAATATTAAAAGTGTCATAGGCCATGCTCAAGTGGGATTTATTCCAAGGATTCAAGGATGGCTCAACATTCAAAACTTAAGTAAAATATGATACTACGTTAATAAAATAAAGGATAAAACTCATATAATCATCTCAATAGATGCAGGAAAAATATTTGATAATACTCCACACCATTCGTGATAAAAACTCTTTAAACATCAGTATATATAAGCCTATCTACACACAATAAAGTCTATATATGACAAGTCCTCAGCTCATATCATACTCAATGGTGAAAAGGTGAAAGCTTTTTCTCTAACATAAGGAAGAGGACAAGGATGCCCATTCTCAGCACCTTTATTCAATATAGTGCTGGAAACCCAGTCAGAGCAATAGGCAAGAAAAAGAAATCAAAGGCACTCAAACTGAAACAGAAGTAAAAGTCTTTCTACTTGCAGATGACATGGTATTATATATGGAAGACCCTAGACTTCATCAAAAAATTGGTAGAATAAATTAATTTACTAAAGTAAATTATTCAATATACAAATATACAAAATATATGCAAATACACAAAATCAATATACAAAATCAGTTGTACTTTTATATTCTAACAGCAAACTATCAGAAAGAGAAACTGAGTAAACATTCCCATTTACAACTGCATCAACAAATGGAATATTTAACAATAATTCTAAGCAAGGAGGTGAAAGATCTGTACACTGAAAACCATAAGACATCGATGAAAGAAATCGAGGAAGACACATAAATGGAAAGATATTCCATGGATTAGAAGAATTAATATTGTTAAAATATCCATACAACCCAAAGTCACCTGCAGATTCAGTGAAATCTGTATCAAAATTACAATGGCATTGTTCATAGCACACAGAATTCCAAAATTTGTATGAAATCACAACAAACCCTAGATATCCAAAAAAGAGCAAAAATGAAAGCATCCTGCTCCCTTCTTTCAAGCTGTATTGTAAAACAATAGTAATCAAAACAGCATGATATTGGCATAAAAAACTGACCCATAAATCAATGGAACAAAATAGAGAGCCCAGAAACAAACCTATGGATGAATATATATACCTAAGTGCCTATCTATCTATCTATCTATCTATCTATGTATATATATATATATATGTGTGTGTGTGTGTGTGTGTGTGTGTGTGTGTATATATATATATATATATATATATATATATATATATATAGTTTATATAGTTTATATATAAAGAGCCAGAGACAGAGCCAGAGCCAGAGCCAGAGAATCCCAAGCAGGATCCACAGTCATTGTAGATGGAATTTGAGTTGAGGCTCAATTCCATGACCGTGAGATCATCACCTGAGCCAAAATCAAGAGTCTGACACTTAACCCCTTAAGCCACCCAGGCACCCTCAATGCTTATATCAATGTACAACAAAGCAGCCATGAATATACAGTTGGGAAAGGACAGTCTCTTTAATTAACCTATTGGGAAAATTGGACAGCCACATGCAAAAGAATGAAACAGGACTACAATCTTCCACCATACACAAAACCAATTAAAATGGATTAAAGATTTGAACATAAGACTTGAAACCATAAAATCTTAGAAGGAAACATAGAAGGTGAGTTTCTTGACATTGGTCTTGGCAATTATTTTTTGGCTCTAACACGAAAAGCAAATGCAACAAAAGCCAAAATAAAATAAGTGGAACCACATCATACTATAAATCTTCTTCATAGCAAGGAAAACCCTCAATAAATTGATCAAGCAACCAAGGGAATGGGGAAAATATTTGCAAAATATTATCTGACAATGGGTTAATATCCAAAATCCATTAGAAACTCATATACCTCAACAACAAAAAAGCACACAATCAGATTTGAAAGTACATGGAGAAACTGAGTATTCATTTTTTTTCCAAAGAGGACAAATACCTACAAAGATGCCTGATATTAGTAATCATTAGGCAAATGTAAATCAAAACCACAATGACCTATCACCTCATACCTGAGAGAATGGTTATCAACAAAAAGACAAGAGATAAGAAATGTTGGTTGATAAGGATGTGGAGAAAAAGGAATCCTTGTGCTCTGCTGGTAGTAATGTAAATAAATTTGTTCATCCGCCATAAAAGGTAGTATGGAATTTTCCCACAGTATTTAAAATAGAACTACCATATGATCCAGCAATCCTACTTCTGGGTATACATATAAAGAAATTGAAAACAGGATATTAAAGAGATGTCTAATTTCCCATGTTCATTGTAGAATTATTCACAATTGCCAAGATATGGAAAGTACCAAAGTGTCCATCAATGAATGAATGGATGAAGTAGCTGTGGTATATATATGTGTATACACACACACACACACACATACACACACACACACAGTGGAATATTATTCAACCATGATAAAGAAGGAAATCCTGCCATTTGCAACATTATGGATGGTCCTTAATGACATTATGCTAAGTAAAATAAGCCAGAGAGAGACAATAGAGCTAGACAGGGTATCACTTATCAGCAGAAACTTAAAAAAAAAGCCAAACTCTTAGAAACAGCAATAGAAAAGTGGTTGCCAGCAGCTGAGGTGTGGCAGAAATAGAAAGAGGTTCATAAAAGATACGAAATTTCAACTATAAGATGAGTAAGTTCCGAGAATCTAATGCAAAACATGGTAGCTAGAGTTGATTACACTGAATTATATACTTTTATTTTTTTAAGTTTATTTATTTATTTTGAGAGAGAGCAAGCAAGAACAGGGGAGGGGCAGACAGAGAGGGTGGCAGAATCCCAAGCGGGCTCCGCACTATCAGCTCAGAGCTCGAACCAGAGAACCGCAAGATCATGACCCAAGGCGAAATCAAGAGTCAGATGCTTAACTGACTGAGCCACCCCGGCACCCCAAATTTTGATTTGCAAAAAGAGTAGAACTTAAATGTTCTCACCAGAAAAAGAGGTATGTAATCCAATGTACACTTTATATATCTCCCAGTTTTATTTGTCAATTATACCTCAATGAAGCTAAGAAAAAGAGATTCTATACAATAGAAAAATCCGAAAGAATTATAGAAATAGGTAACCACCTAGGTGGATCTCAGAGACAAAAATAAAGCAGCAAAAGCAAGTTGTAGAGAAATATAGTCAGTATGTAAAGACAATAGCGTGACAAAAATTATATTACTTAGAAGTACACATATTTGATAGGATTAGAAACCAAGCAAAGGATGATACACTTATAATGAACAGTAGTTTTTACTTATGAAGGGACCTCACTCCTTATTCGGGAGGGAGTAGGGTCGGTAATGGACATGAAGGATATCTAGAAGTTATACACATATTTGGTCCATTTCATACATTTTCATGCATTTTCTTTAGGTTTTATTCATTATTCAGTAAAGAAAAGATTTTAATGAAAATGTTAAGGTGGTTATTAAGATAAAAATTAAGTATAATAACTAAAATTGGCAAAAGAAAGGAGAGATGAGTGGCAGAGACTAATGTACACATGCTAATATTCTCATCTTTTATGCCAGTGAATCAGTAGATATTCTCTAAATCTGATGAATTAAAAACGGAGGAATAAAGAGTCTATTTCAGATGTGGTGACAAGTTTCAGAACCAAAAACAGAAGGAATTAAAAGTGATGGTCTCAGAGGTATTAAACTACAATGGAGAAATTGGGGCATGAGAATTTTCTTTTCATTGTATACTTATTATTATCATTATATTATTATTATTATTATTATTATTTAAAGTTTATTTATTTACTGAGAGAGAGAGAGAGAATGCAAGTTGGGGAGGGGCAAAGAGAGAGGAAGAGAGAGAATCCCAAGCAGGCTGGGCACTGTTAGGGCAGAGCCCAATGCGTGGCTCAAACTCAGGAACTATGAGATCATGACCTGAACCAAAGTCAGACACTTAACCGACTGAGCCACCCAGGTGTGTGTGTGTGTGTGTGTGTGTGTGTGTGTGTATACACACACATATACATATACACACACATATATATATACACACACATATATACATATATAAAGATTTTATCACTATTAAAAGTTCAAAAGTGGGGCACCTGGGTGGCTCAGTCGGTTGAGCATCTGACTTCGGCTCAGGTCATGATCTTGCAGTTTATGAGTTCGAGCCCCGCGTCAGGCTCTGTGCTGACAGCTCAGAGCCTGGAGCCTTCTTGGGATTCTGTCTGTCTGTCTGTCTGTCTCTCTCTCTCTCTCTCTGCTCCTCCCCCACTCACACTCTGTGTCTCTCTCCTTAGAAAATAAATATTTAAAAAAAACTTTTTTAAAAGTTCAAAAGTAAAGGCAGTTATCTCTGCAAGTGCTTAGATTTAAAATGAACTTACTACCTTCAATACTGAATATTAACATTAAATCTTATACTTCCGGTAGTTGACCTTTACCTGATGAAAGCCCCTGCAGATGTAATTTTTTCCCCTGTATCAACCCTCAGCCTATTGCACTCCTCTCTTTATCCTTCTTGACATGAATCCCCTTTTCCCTGCCCGGAGGCCTCCTGCCCAGCTCCCCGCCTCTGCGTGACCAAACATTAAGGCACGAATGTGACTTCATCCACATAGGCTTCCCTGCTGTCCCCCAGCTCAGATAAACACCCCCTCCCTCAAACTACTGAAGTCCTTTCTTCTTCTTTTAGGAAACATTAACTTTCAATCTCATAAATAAAAACGAAACCATCTTTATGTAAATGTTTCATCTTGGTTATTCGATGTCAAAAGACTTGAAGACCGTGATGATTAGTTTTATGTGTCATCTTGACAAGGTCACTAGGTGCCCAGATATTGGGCTAAACATTTGTGGGTATGTCCGGGAGAGGGTTTCCCTATGAGGTTAAGCATTTGAACCTGTGGACTCAGTAAAGCTGGTGGCCGTCCCCAGTGGGGGGGGTCACATCACCCTAATCCACTGAGGGCCTGAACAGACAAAAACTGGAGGGAGGAAGAACTCAGGCTATGTTCGCCTATCTGCTTCAAGTAGGATAGGGGTCTTCTGCACTAGGACTGGGATGCATACCATCAACACTCTGGTTCTCAGGTCCTCAGACACAGGCTGAACTGCACCACTTATTTCCTGGGTCATCAACTTCCAGAAGGTAGATCTGTTACTTCTTTTTTTTTTTATGTTTATTTATTTTTGACAGAGAGAGAGAGAGACAGAGCATTAGCAGGGGAGGGGCAGAGAGAGAGGGAGACACAATCCGAAGCAGGCTCCAGGCTCTGAGCTGCCAGCACAGAGCCCGATGTGGGGCTTGAACTCACAGACCACGAGACCATGACCTGAGCTGAAGTCGGACGCTTAACCGACTGAGCCACCCAGGAGCCCCGTAGGTCTGTTACTTCTTGGTCTCCATAGGCGCTTGAGTCAATTCCTTATTCTTTCTCTGTCTCTGTCTCTGAGTCAATTCCTTATCATGTTTTTCCCTCTCTCTCCCTCCTCTTTCCCCCCTCTTCACTGTGCTTTAATAAGGAACTTTTCCATGAGTAGAAGATGCTTAATGACTCTTTCCCTACCAGAAAAAACGCAGAAAGATTGAGTAAATGAAGATGAATGTGACTTGAACAAGCTATCTGTGGCCAGCCCTTCCTTGGATGACTAATCAGGATTCTGTATGAGTTTTCCTTTGGCAGCAATATCCAGTTTACTGTTTTAAAACAGTATTTACATCTTAAGTGGGAAAAAATAAGGTACAACAGAGTTCTCTTCCTTTAGAAATATTTTAAGGTGGTTTCCTACCATTTCGGATAGGAATCTTATATGTGAACACACAAACAATATGGTCCGTAAAAGAAAATACAGTGCTGACTGTTTTCAAAAGGAAGAAAAATGATTTCTCATCTTTGGAAACAAGCTACAAAGAGAATTCCCAAGTATCTATTTTTTCAAGAGTCCAAAAGATGTTATGTAACACATTTTGATCATTCACATCCATGTATACAGATGCTGTAATATCTTCCTTCTTAAAAACAGACAAAAACACAAAAAAGAGAGCTTTTCTTTTCTTCTCCACATTTTCATCCAGCCTTTGCCACTGCTCCCCTGTGCCCAGTAAAAGAACACTCCTCCAGAGAAAATGCTCCCCGCCCCCGGTCTTCCATGCATTCCCCCCCCACATTTCACCCCACCCCTCCACAGAAACAGCCCCTTTAAAGTCACCAAGGACCTTAGCTAGATGAATGCCTCCCTGACCAGTCAGCAGCCGTTGACACGGCTGGTGACGCCCAACACAGACAGCTTCTTCACCTTGCTTCTGGAGCTGTCCTCTGTCTTAGTTGTTCTACAGGGCAGACTCCTTCTCCCTCTCCCCCAACCTCCAGCCTAGAGGCCCTCAGAGCCCATCCTTTATCTCTTCTTCATTCACAAGAACACCCAGGTCATCTGGTCCTGTCTCACCAGTCCTGGTGAAGGGGGATTTTTACACCAACTTGCAAATGGTATAATTTGGAGCTTTTGTTTTTCAAGAGCATATATTGGCCGGCACTCCACTGGAGGAAGGAGAGTGAGGTGAAGGAGTCTCTTTGGGGGTGCTGCTTCCCTGAACTAGAGATCATAGATCCAGCCAGCTAGCCCTCCTCACACGGTTGCCCTCTACGGGTTGTAGCAAATGCTTTTCTCCCTCAGTTCTTTGGGTCTAAGGGAGATTTTGGCGCATCCAATACTAGCCTTAGTGTAACATACGTCCAGTTCACACTTTGCAAATACAGTGAAACCTTGGTTTGCGAGCATAATTCATTCTGGAAACACGCTTGTGATCCAGAGCACTCGTATATCAAAGAAAATTTCAAGAACCATCGGCTCAGTTGTGCTCATGTGACGTTTGACGTCATGCACTACTCGTATTGCACGACATCACCCCTTTATCAAGTTAAAATTTATTAGAAATGTTTGCTCGTCGTGCGGAACGCTCGCAAAACAAGTTACTCATAATCCAAGGTGTTACCTCGCCCTACTTTAAATGCTTTCTGTATTATTCTGCACTATCTTCACATTACCAGATTGAGGGTGCTCGAGTGCTAATGCATGTATGTTGGGACCATAAGTACTCCTTTTCAGTGTTGGAGCATATTTCTGTCACACGAAGACTCTGAAATTAATACTTAATAATACCCAACAGTTAATTGTTAACGTCAGTGAACATTTTATTATCTTTTTAATTTTTGATTGTAGATAATGCTGCTGTGGTTATCCTTGCACACTGTTCCTATACACATGCAAGGTTTTCTCAAAGGTATGCATCGGAGTGTGCAATTGCTAGATTATAGAATATATATAATCATCTTTCAAGATGATTGATTCAAACTGCCTTTTCCACAGTGGTGACTATTTGCAATTCGGCTAGCAATGCAACAGATTCCATTGTTCAGCAAGGTCACCAATACCACAACTGGGAGACTTGAGTTTTGGTGAATATTTGATTTCAAAATGATATCTCATTATGATTTTAATCTGTATGTCCTTATTTTACTAATGCGGTTCAGCAATTTTTATAAGTTTTATTTATTTATTTTGAGAGAGAGAGAGAGAGAGAGAGAGAGAGAGAGAGAGAGTGAGCAAGTGGGAAAGGAGCAGAGAAAGAGGGAAAGAGAGAGAAGCCCAAGCAGGCTCTGCACTGACAGTGCCATGTGTGACTTGAAACCACAAACCGTGACATCATGACCTGAGCCAAAGTTGGACACAACTGATTGAGCCACCCGGGTACTCCATTCGGCAATTTTTTGCTACATATACCAACTATATGAGTTTCATCTCCTAAGAATAGCCTTTTATATTCTTAGCTCGCTTTTTTGTTGGGTTGCTTCCTTTTAAAAAACTTACCATGAGAAATTATTTACCAGTTCTAGACATGAACCATTTGTCACTGACATGTGTGGCAAATAGTTTCTCCTAGCATTTGACTTGCCTTTTCACTCTCTTTCTGGTGTCTCTTGATGAAAAGGAGTGCTTACCTTTACTGTAGTTAATTTATCAAGTTTTTAAATGTTTAGTGTTTTGAGGAATTGTTGACAATATCCTGTCTATATGCCATCATTAAAATATCATCCTGTATTTGTCTTCTAAATTTTTATAAGCCTTGCTTTTCACATTGCAGTCACTGATTCATCTGGATTTTAAAATAATAATTAAATACTCCCTCTCTGGATGTAATCTCATCAAATTTTAACTTCTGCATTGTCATTTCTGTCATATTTTAAGTTTTCATGTAAATATGGGTCTGTTTCTCTATTCTCTTCCATTGGCTAACTTGTCTATGACTCTTAATAGCTCATGATAAATTGTAGGGGAAAAAACCCACTATTTTTCAGAAGTAGGTCTTGGCACTTCATTTTCAAATAAATTCTAGAATCACCATGTAGGTTTTTGGGTGGAACGGAATTTATTTATTTTTAACATTTACTTCATTTTGGAGAGATAGAGTGAGTAGGGGAGGCACAGAGAGTGAGGGAGACAGAAGATCTGACGCAGGCTCTGCACTGAGAGCAGAGAGCCCAACACGGGGCTCGAACTCACAAACTGTAAGATCATGACCTAAGTGGAAGTCAGACACCTAGCCGACCGAGCCACCCAGGTGCCCCTGGTGGAACTGAATTTAATCTGTGGCTCAGTTTGGGGTAAAGTGATATTTTTTGACATTCGTTCTTTCTATTTATCAATGTATCTTTCCCCTTTAAAGATCTTTCACTAAGATTTGTAATTTTTTACATCACATTAATCTCAAACATATTTATTAGATTTATTCTTTGGATCCTTACCTTTTTATTACCTTTTGTAATTTTTTTCCTAGTATAAAATATATATGCATCATTATTTTGCTATTAAATATGTCAAAATTGCTAAATTTTATTTTATTAACTCAAATTATTTGTTTCCTGTGTTTTTGTTCTGTTTTGTTTTAGTTTCTTTTGAGGACAATCATAACATCTGCAAACAATGGCAGTTTTTTTTCCTCTTTCTAATTTCTAGCTTTTTAAATGACTTTTTAATATATTAGCACCATTTTTACAGTGTTAAATTTTAATGTTTGTTTATTTTTGAGAGAGAGTGAGAGAGCGCACAAGCAGGGGAGGGGCAGAGAGAGACAGACACAGAATCCAAAGCAGGCCCCAGGCTCTGAGCTGTCAGCAAAGAGCCTGACTCAGGGTTCGAACCCATGACAATGAGATCATGACCTGAGCCAAAGTCGGATGCTTAACCAACTAAGCCACCCAGGTAACCCAGTTTTACAGTGTTAAATAGAAGTGATAACATTGGGCACTCTTAACTTTCTTTCTGCATCCTGAGAGAATGCTTTCAGTGTTTCACCACGGAATGCAATTTATTTTGTTAAAAAATTCTCAAATGAATGTCTTTAACCTAGTTAAAGCTCTCAGTCGCAATTTTTTTAAGTCATGAATTAATGTTGATTTTATCTTTTCTTTCTTCATCTTTTGAAATCATCATGCATTTTTCCCCTGACTATGTGAATATGGTGAATTGTATTGATGGAATGTCTAAATTTGAGCCATCACTGTATTGCTTATATAAAGTCAACTTACCTTTTTTAATATATAGTGATGGAATAGGTTTGCTAATATTTTGCTGAGGATATTTGAATCTGTGTTACTGAATGACAGTGGTCTGTAAGGTGTTTTTTTTTTTTTTCTTTTTTCATGGTGTCTTTTACGGTTTTGAAATTGATCTTAGAAATAAGCGTTCTCCTTTTACCCATTCTTTATGGACTTGAAAATGATCAGAATCATCTGTCTTTTCTTTTTGCAGGAAGATTTTTCGTTGTTGTTTTTACCACTGATCAATTTATTTGCATTCACATGTTTTATTTAGTCTTATTTTAGTAATTTTCCATTAAGAACTTTCCCACTTTACCCACACTTTCTATTTTTTGCACGTATCTCTGTATATTATTTATGTATAACCTCTGCTATATCTGTCCTTAGGACCCTTTTTAGAATTTCTACCCCTGGTCAATGGTACCTTTTTTCTTTCTTTAATTTCAATTTTTTTTTTTTTTTTTGATCACCCTTCTGGACATTTGTCTAGTTTATTGGATTTTGTAAAGGACCCAGTTTGGGCCTTGTAAGCTTATTTATTTTATCTTGTTTTTTTTTTTTTTTTTTTTTTTTTTTTTTTATTTTTTTATTTGATAGAGAGAGAAAGAGAGAGAGAAAACGCGCTTGTGCTCACATGAGCAGGAGAGTGGTAGAGACAGAGGGAGAGAGAAAATCCCAAGCAGGCCCTGTACCTGATATGGGGCTCAAACTCACGAACCATGAAATCATGACCTGAGACTAAATCAAGAGTCAGACTCTCAAAGAACTGAGCCACCCAGGTGCCTCTATTTTTATCCTTATTTTAAATTCTACTTGTTTCTGTTTTTATCTTTAATTTTACCTTTCTTATTTCTTTGGGTTATCTTATATTGTTATATATTTCTATCTTCTTAGGGTGATCTCTTTGTCCAATACATTTTAGACTTTATTTCTAATAGAAATATTTAAATGTATACATTTCTGGGGAACCTGGGAGACTCGGTCAGTTGACTGTTCAACTATTGATTTTGGCTCAAGTCATGATCCCAGGGTCGTGGGATTGAGCCCCACTTTGGGCTCCGTGCTGAGCGTGGAGCCTGCTTGAGATTCTCTCTGTCTCCTTCTGTCACTCTCCCCGCTTACTCTCTCTCTTTCTCTCTAAAATAAAAAGATAATAATAATAAAAAAACCCACACTTTTCTAGTTACCATTTTAAAGAAATGTTTACATTTTATAGGTAGGATTTTTATAATCTTTTTGCTCAATGTTTCCAGTATCCCAAATGTTTTAAACTTTGAATCATTACTTTTTAAATGTTTACGAATATGCAATTCTGTATTTTTGAAGTTATCTTCTTATCACAGTTATCTAAAGTATGAGATGATCAAATAATGTATTTATGTCCAATAATGATTCTTTAAGTTAAAAAAAAAAAAATTGTTCTGAGGCGCCTGGGTGGCTCAGTCGGGTAAGTGTCCGACTTCAGCCCAGGTCATGATCTTGCAGTTCGTGGGTTTGAGTCCCACGTCGGGCTCTGTGATGACAGCTCGGAGCCTGGAGCCTGCTTCAGATCCTGTGTCTCCCTCTCTCTCTGCTCTTTCCCCACTGGCTCTCTCTCTCTCTCTCTGAAAATAATAAATGTTAAAAAAATGATCCATGTATACTGGAAAAGAAAGTACAGTTCACTGGTTGTTGGATGCACTTTTTTAAAGAAAGTACAGTTCACTGGTTGTTGGATGCACTTTTCTATACAATTGTTTTTTTTTTCCTCACATATTCTATATACTTCCTACTTTTTGTTTGCTCATTTTATTGATTACTGAGAAAGGTATGTTAAAATCTCTTCAACAATGCTCAATTTATCACCTTCTCCTAGCAGTTGGACCAAGTGGTATTTTGAAGTTATAAAACTATGCTATTGTATAGAAGTTTAGAATTTACATGGTGAATTTAAACCTTCATCAACATAAGTACTCTACCTAAAGCAAAGCTTTTTGCTACAAACTCTCTTTTGTTTGGTATTTATATACCAGGAGCATCTTTCTTTTCGTTAGTATTTTCCTGTATATCTCTTTTCCATTTTTTTTTTTTTTATGTTCAACATGTATGGGAGTGGAAGTTTGTGACATGTGACTTTAAATTGCAGAAAACTGGATTTTTTTTAAAACAAGTCAAATAATCATTGTCTTTTAACAGAAGAGTTATGGTCATATACATTAACATGATTTCAAGTAGATTAGGAACAATTTTTACCCTCTGTTTTTGTTCTTTATATTAATACTTAACTTTTCTTTGTTCTTTTCTCTTCCTCAATTTTCATCTAGATGGACTGTGTGTGTGTGTGTGTGTGTGTGTGTGTGTGTGTGTGTGCGCGCTTTAGTTTTTTCTTTTTTTCTTTTTCTTTTTCTGGTTCGGAAATTATACTCTTGAATTTTACTCTTTCAGAGGTTACCCTAGAAATTTTAACAAACATAATTACCTTAACCAAATATGTATTTTCTGTCTGGTACATTGGTTTTATTTTACCCCTATGATTACAATATAATTATTATTTCGTATATCAGTGTATATATTCACTATTTCCTTACTTACCATGCTGTTTGTTTCTATACCTACCTTCTATAATCCTATTTTTTTTCTGAAGTGAATTCTTTAAAGTCCTTAAAGTCTGCTCTTGACAAACTCAGTTTTTATCTTAAAATATCTTTACTTGCCTTATTTTTCTCCCCAGACTTTGAAGATAACATCTCATTCTTTCTTTTCTGGCTCCCACTGTTGCCAGGAAAGTGTCAGCCATCAGTATATTCTTATGTCTTTGGAGAAAATCTGGTTTTTCTTACAAATGTATTTCAGATTTCGATGATTTATTTTTCTTTGCTGTATTTTCACATTAATCCACTAGCAGTGGATTTCTGTACAACTTTTTGGGTGTGATCCAGTAGTCTACCCAAATCTGAAGATCTATATTTTTCATCAATTATGGAAAACTTTCTGTTTTCTTCTCTCCAGATCTTTTTTTTCCATGTTTTGTTATTTCCTAATACTTTAGCGCCCTATCCTCACCATCTCAACCTGTCACATGTCCCATTGCTTTTTTTCTCTTTGCTGTATTTCGAATTATTTCTTTTGCTCCCTTTTCCAGTTTACCAACTCACTAGTTTACTATTTAGCCAAGTCAGTAAACTTTTATTCCAGTAATTATATTTTCCTCTCTAGTTGTTAAGTTGGGTATCAACTATTCCATCTTAATAGTCCATTGTTCTTTTAATAAAACATATTTAAATAGATGTAACTTCTGTTAACACATGTAGCACATTTTATAGCTCTTTTATAAACCATTTTGTAAATAGCTGTTTTGTAAATAGTCTGGCACATCTGATTTTGTGTCCCGCTGTCATCAAAGACTCTTTTCCGTGATCGCTTGTATTTTATAACTGGATCATTTTTTATGGTAGCCCTTTTCCTGAAACTTCATTTATTTGGAGATTTGAAGTCCGTATCTAAAGGACAGTTTCTCTAGAGATCATTTGTCTTCATTTCTTCAGAAACAGAGACCATTCACAATCTAGAATGATTTCCGATTAAAATTTTGGTTAGAAATTTTTGGAATTCTGGAACTGACTTACCAAAGAGCTAGTGATTAGGAAGTCTTGGGCCACCCCACCCCTCATCACAGTTGCTGCCTTCTGTCCTAACCCAAGACCAACATAGAAAGGCATCCCCACCGTCTCCCTCTACTGGTCAGGTTTGTTTTCACGTGTGCAGAATGAAACTGAAGAGCTCCTGTCAGTCAACTTCTGCAGGTTTGTCTCTTGCTCACCGGGCATGTGGTCCATTAAATCCAAAGCTCTAAGTGATCAGGAATTGCAAGATACACTCAGAACACACACTGTGTAAAGATGGGGCTTACTTCTTTGAATTTCCATTTGATAAGACAATAATGACTCCTTTAAAGGTTTCCTTTAAACACACACACACATGCACACAAACACACACAAACACATCATAATCATTTTTCATATTTTCTCTAGAGAAGTTTCTCTGAATATGAGTCCATCATATTGCAGGGAATAGAAACCAACGATTTGACTCTTAAGAATTTTAAGTACATTTTAGTATTGCATTAAGAACAGGCTTGTAACATGATTAATGATCTTTCTGCATTTAATAATTGCTTTTTAATTTTGTTTAACGTTTATTTAGTTTTGAGAGACAGAGCACGAGTTGGGGAGGGGCAGAGAGAGAGACACACACACAGAATCTGAAGCAGGCTCCAGGCTCCGAGCTGTCAGCACAGAGCCCAATGCGGGTCTCAAACTCACGAGCCATGAGGTCATGACCTGAGCTGAAGTCAGATGCCCAACCGACGAAGCCACCTAGCGCCTCAGTAATTACTTTTTAAAATACATTTTTATGTTTTCCTGAGACACAGTGAAATGAAAATAATACTGGGTCTAGTGGCCAGTGTCTTTCTCAGTTTGCTTTAATCTTGTTTTTTTCATTTGGTTTGAATTTTTAATATATAAAATCCAAGAGTAAAAAAAATCTATTTTTCCAATCTCATCTCATTAACAGGGCTGGTGATTGGCCCCAGGAGATTTGGTCAGCCTGGATGATGGAAAAGATCCCTCTTGAGAGCTGTGGGAACTCAGAATTCAGAGAAATTCAGAGTTACAAGGTTGAACCCAGAACAGAGTTGAATTCAAAAGGGCAAAATTAGATGGTGAAAGTCAGGATAAGAAAAGAGATACAGAAGATTAGGAAGACAGAAAGTGCTTCAATTTGAAATAAGTTGGTCCATTAAGTCAGATTCTCTTATCTGAGGCTGGTTTATAGGTATCAGACCTACCAGAATATGTAAAAGGGTCAACTAGACTCAGAGTGTCAGAAGTAAGAGCAAACCCAAACGATCTCCAAGGTTTTGAGCAACCCCATTGCTTTACTTTCATTTTTAAGTTTTTATGAGACTGAGATTAAAAATGCTTTGACAGTCCCATGCAAAATAATGAAACTGGACAGCAATTTACAACATACACCAAAAGTTAACTCAAAATGGATTAAAGATCTGAGTGTAATACCTGAAACCATAAGCGTAAGTAGTAAGCTCCCTGATATTTGTCTTGGTGATGTTTTTTTTTGTATCAGACTCCAAAAGCACAGGCAACAAAAGTAACGACAAACACGTGTGACTGTATCAAACTAAACAGCTTCTGCAAAGCAATGAAAATCATCAAAAGAATGAAAAGGCAACCTATTGAATGGGAGAAACTTTTGCAAGTCATATAGCTGATAAGGGGTCAATATCCAAAATATGCAAAGAACTCATGAAACTCAATGAAAACTACACATTCTGATTAAAAATGGGCAGACGACCTAAATACACATTTTCCCAAGGAAGACGTACAAAAGGGCCAATAGGCACATGAAAAGATGCTCAACATCACTACACATCAGGGGAATGCAAATCAAAACTATAATTAGCTATCATCTCACACCTGTCAGAATGGCTATTATCAAAAAGACAAGAAGTAAGAAATGTTGGCAAAGATGTGGAAAAAGGGAACGCTTGCACACTGTTGGTGGGAATGTAAATTGGTGCCGCCATACTGTGGAAAACAGCATGGAGGTTCCTCAAAAAATAAAATAAAATAAAAAAATAGAACTACCCTGGGATCTAGTGATTCCGCTTCTAGGTATTTACCTAAGAAAATGAAAACACTAACTTGGAAAAATATATGCCCTTCCATGTTCACTGAAGCATTCTTTCTTTTTTAATAAATGTTTAGTTTTGAGAGAAAGAGAGCAATCAGAGGAGGTGCAGCACGAGGGGAGACAGAGGATCCAAAGTAGGCTCTGAACTGACAGCACAGAACCCAAGGAGGGGCTTGAACCCATGTACTGTGAGATCATGACCTGAGCCCAAGTCAGACGCTCAACCGACTGAGCCACCCTGCAGCATTATTTCTAGTAACCAAGATGTGGAAACAACCCAAGTGGCCATAAATGGATGAATAGATAAAAAGAATATGAAGGGCGCCTGGGTGGCGCAGTGGGTTAAGCGTCCGACTTCAGCCAGGTCACGATCTCGCGGTCCATGAGTTCGAGCCCCGCGTCAGGCTCTAGGCTGATGGCTCGGAGCCTGGAGCCTGTTTCCAGTTCTGTGTCTCCCTCTCTCTCTGCCCCTCCCCCGTTCATGCTCATGCTCTGTCTCTCTCTGTCCCAAAAAAAAAAAAAAAAAAAAAAAAAAAAAAAGAATATGGGATATATACACAAAAGAATATTATTCATCCATTAAAAAAATGAAATCTTGCCATTTGTGGCAACATGGATGGACCTTGCAGGCATTATACTAAATAAAATAACTCAGACAGAGAAAGACAAATACCATACACTCTTACTTGTACATGGAATCTAAAAACAAACAACAATAGCAAAATGAGTTCAGAAGCACAGAAAACAGATTGGTGATTGCCACGCGATGGGGGGGGGATGGGAGGTGAGTGAAATAGGTGAATGTGGTCAAAAAGTACACGTTCCCAGTTATAAAATAAATAAGTCCTGGGGAATGTACATGTCATGTACAACATGGTGACTACACTTAATAATGCCATATTGCATATTTGACAGTTGCTAAGACAGATCATGAAATTTGCAAGAAAGAAAACTGTGACTATGTATAGTGACAGATGTTAACCAGACTAATTACAATTGTTTCACAATATTATACACAAATATTGAACTATTATGTTGTATATCTGAAACAGATATCATGTTAAACGTCAATTATACTTTAAACAGTTTTATTTAAAAAAAAAAAAAAGAATCCTTTAGGGGCACCTGGGTGGCTCAGTTGGTTAAGCATCTGACTTCGGCTCAGGTCATGGTCTCGTGGTTCGTGAGTTCGAGCCCCGCGTCGGGCTCTTTGCTGACAGCTCAGAGCCTGGAGCCTGTTTCGGATTCTGTGTCTCCCTCTCTCTCTGCCCCCCTCCCACTCCCACTCTCTCTCTCTCAAAAATAAATAAACATTAACAAAAACTAAAGAAAAAAAAAAGAATGGTCATTCAGTACTGCAGAAGACAAACAGATGGCTGGTGATTCTTCTTCTATGTTGACGTCTTTATTTTACGGAGCACCCCAGAGGTGAGCAAAAAACACTACATGAAGGTACGGAAGAAAATATTAAGACGTTTGATTTATTTTATGGAAACTTTTTAAAGAATTTCTATTTTGTATGAGTTTTCTATTTTGTTACAAAATGAAAACATTCGTTCATTTACTCATTGTTTTGCGTAACAATATTAAGTTCCTCCTATGTGTCAAACACTACTTCACTATTTTAGTATTTTACTATTTTAGCCCTGAGGATACTTGTATGAACAAAAATAACTACTCTCACGGAGGCTACACGAGACGGAAAATAAGCAAACATACAAATATACACCAGATGATGATAAGTGATATAAAGTAAAACAAACAAACAAAAACCAAAAAACAAAACAAACACACACACACACACACACACACAGATAACCCATCATACAAAATACAAACACAACAGCTAGAGCTCTGTCAGCTAGAGCCTGACAGAAGGGGAGGGCACTGTGTTAGGAAGGGAGGTCGGGGAAGGCCTTTTTAAGGCCTTTAGACCTGGACAGGATGATGTGAAGGAGGTAATCAAGCAAAGACCTCTGCAGAGACCGCAGTGAACACATAGGCCTTGAGGCAGGACCTGCTTGGGCATTTGAGGAAAGGTAAGGGAACATGCGTCCAGAACAGAGTAATCAGTTGGCGAACCATAGAAGAAGAGTTCAGAGAGGCAGACAGAAGCCAGGTTATATAAGCCCTGGTAAGGAATTTGTTTTTATCCAGAGTAAAGAGAGGCCATCAGAGAGACTTGACCAAAAAATGAATCAAAAGTTCATTTTTTTTAATGTTTATTTATTTATTTTGAAAGAGAGAGAGACAGAGAGAGAGAGAAACTAAGAGTGAGTGAGTGGGGAAGGGACAGAGAGAGGGAGAGAGAGAGAGAAAGATAGCGAGAGAGATCCCAAGCAGGCTCTGTGCTGTCAGCGCGAGGCCCAATGGGGGACTCGATCTCACAAACTGTGAAATCATGACCTGAGTTGAGATCAACAGTCAGACACTCAGCCAACTGAGCCATCCCGGAGCCTCAGAATCAACAGTTCATTTTGAAGCTGTGTGTGTGTGTGTGTGTGTGTGTGTGTGTGTGTGTGTGTGTGTGTTTTAGAGAGTTGTACAATCAAAATGCCTGGAATCTAAAAAAAGATTCTCAGAGCAGGAAGGTGACTGCAATACAAACTATAGGTCATATTTCCCAATATTTTATGAAATATCTTGGTTCCTTTGGAACTCCCAATTCATTGTTATTAGTGATTATTTTTTAGAAAGATGTGTTTTTAAAAATATGTACAAAAACAAAAAGATTAACAGAAAAAAATGCAACCATTAGTAGGCAAGTAAGGTCCATTTTTATCTCAGAAGTTTAGCTTCATCCTGTTTAAATGTATCAACATTTTTTTGGGACGCAGTCCATGATCACAAAAGGTTTGTAGGCAGTCAGGATTAAGTAAAGGGAAATCGCTGTGTTCCAAGTACAATATACAAGGAATAAGATATGAATTTTATTTATTTTTAAATCAATGGACATGTGTGGGAAAAAATGTACTTTGTCTCTTAAGGATCCAGGTAGCCAGTTGTACATCCTGGGCTTTGACCCCAGTCAGATCTGGATTTGTTTTACATGTCAATACTTACGAGGCATTTGGTCTTGGGCAAATTGTTTAACCGTGCTGAGCCTCATGTTTTGTTTTGTTTTACTTTTATTTTAAAGGCTTAATTTTTTTAGAGCAGTTTTAGCTCCACAGCAAAACTGAGGGGAAAGTACAGAGATGTCTCCCATATCCTCTTCTCCCACATATGCAGAGCCTCCCCCATTGTCAACACCCCCCGCCTCCACCAAAGTGGGACACTTGTTAACAAGTGATGAACAGCATTATCATTCAAAGTCCATAGTTTACATTAAGGTCCACTCTTAATGTAATACCTTCTATGGGTTTGGACAAACATATAATGATATGTAACCATCATTACAGTACCATAAACAGTACTATAGTTCATTTCTTCTTAGTACTAAATAATTTTCCATTGTGTGGATATATACCACTGTTGATTTATCCATTCACCCACTGAAAGACAAGTTTTGGCAATTATGAATAAAGCCATTATAGACATCTCTGGGCGGGTTTTCATGTGGACATACATTTGCAACTCCTTTGGATAAATACCAAGAAGTATGATTGTTGGGTTGTACGCTAAGTATGTTCAGTTTCATAAGAAACTGTCCAACCATCCTCCAAAGCAGTTGCATTTTGCGTTCCCACCATCAATAAATGAGAATTCCTCCTGCTCTAAGCCTTCACCAACCGTTGGTATTATCAGCATTCTGGCAAAAACATTTCACTGTTGTTTTAATTTGCACTTTCCTGATGACATATAATATTGAACATCTTTCCATATGTTTATTTGTGATCTATATGTCTTTGGTGAGATGTCTGTACAACCTTTGTCCATCTTTTAAAACCAAGGTGTTCGTTTTCTTACTGTTGAATTTTAAGTGTTTTTTGTTCTGTTTTCTTGTTGTTGTTTTTTTTTTTTTTTTTTTTTTTTTGGTGGGGGGGTTTGTTTTGTTTTGTTTTGTTTTGTTTGGCTAACAGTCTTGTATCAAATACGTCTTCTGCAAATACGTTCTTCCAGTCTGCCTTTCATTCACTCGACAGTGTCTTTTGTGGAGCAGAATTTTTTCATTTTAATAAAGTCCAGCTCAACATTTTTTTTCATGAATCCTGATTTAACATATCAAAACAGTCATTGTGAAACCCAAAGTCATCTAGATTTTCTCCCATGGTATCTTCTAGGAATTTCATCCTTGTAAATTTTGCATTTAGGGATGTGATCCATTTTGTGTTAAATTTTGTGAAGGGTGTAAGGTCTCTGTTTAGATTGATTTTTCTTACACGAGCTCTTCAGTTGTTCCAGTATCATTTGTTAGAATGGCTGTCTTTTCTCCTTTGGGTTGCCTTTATCCCATTCTTCAAATCAGTTGATTACATTTATGTGGGTCTATGTCTGGGCTTTCTATTCTGTTTCCTTGATCTATTGGTTTATTCTTCCACAAGTACCATACTATTTTGATTGCCGTGGCTTTATAGTAAGTCCTAAAGTCAGTAGTGTCAGTCTTCCAACTTCATTTTTTCTTCTCCCTCAATTTTGTGTTGGCTCTTCTGGTTCTTTTGCTTCTCCACATAAACTTTAGAATCAGTTCACCAATATCCACCAAATAACTTGCCGGACTTTTGAGTGGGACTTCATTGAATCTATAGATCAAGTTGGGAATAACTGATTTTTGACAATACTGAGTCTTCCATGAACATGGAATCTCTATTTATTTAGTTTTCTTTGATTTCTTTCATCAGAATTTTGTAGTCTTCCTGTCTTGATCTGGTACATATTTTATTTGATTATACTTAGGTATTTAATTTTTTAGAGCGCTAATGTAAAAGGCACTGGGATTTTAATTTTAAATTCTACTTGTTCATTGCTGGCTTCATTCTGTATCATCCATAAAACTGTGTTGTTTTAGATAAAGTTTCTGTAAAGAGTGCTATTCCTATATGGAAATCATGCAACATATTGTGTGGCAAAAAATAAATCTTCAGTAAGAGGTGGCTATATTATTAGCATCACTGTATTAGTATTATTGTTAACATGACTCAGCTATTAGACCTGCAATTCTCAGGGAGTCAAAACAAATGAGGAGACTCAGTTTTTCCTGAGTTATACCTGCAAATAAAGAAATGTAAATATTCTCAGCCCTCTGCTTTCTTGAAGAGGGATTGTACCACCTCTTGCTTACAGAACATTTATAGAACATTTGCCCCATGCAGACGTGTTATGGACTGAATGTGCCCCCCCCACCATGCATAGGTTAAGGCCCCAACCCCAAGTGTGCCTGTATTTAGAGATATGTCCTTTAAGGAGGTTTGGGGTGCCTGGATGGCTCAGTCGGTTAAGCGGCCAACTTCAGCTCAGGTCATGATCTCCTGGTTGGTGGGTTCCGGTCCTGCGACGGGCCCTGTGATGACAGCTCAGAGCCCAGGACCTGCTTCAGATTCTGTGTCTCCCTCTCTTTCTGCCCCTCCCCCGTTCACAATCTGTCTCTGAAAATAATAAATAAACATTAAAACATTTAAAAGAGGTAATTAAGGTTAAATAAGGTCATAAGGGTGGGTCCTTAATTGAAGGGTGGTGTCCTTATAAGAGGAAAAGATAACACAAGTGCACACAGAAAAAGAAAAGGCCATGTGAGGATAGAACCAGAAGACAGACATTTCAAAAATAAAGAGAGAGGATTCACAAGAAAACAACCTTCCTGGGACCTTGATAGGTGAGAAAATATGTTTGTGTTTTTTAAACCCCCCTGTCTATGGTATTTTGCTATGAATTGTGGTGCTGAGTGACTGTAGAGGAACAGAATCTTAAGGATGAATTTTCTGAGTTGGCTCTGGGATTTCTGGAACGGTTCTTTAAGTATAACCTGCATCATGAAAGCAGAAAGTTGCAGCCCTTCAACCAATTCCCAGACTTCAAATAGTTTATAAACCCAGAACCCCTTAAATACAGGGGAGGCCGGGACCTGTTGAGGAAGGACCCCTGTAGATTTCAAAAATATTTATTGTTACTCTTGCTCGCCAGACTTCTTCAAAGGAACTCATGGCCCTTTACCAGGGTAACTATGCCCTGGGGTAAAGGCAATAAGGAGACCCTTCAATAACTACCGGACACTGGCTTCGAACCTACGCTAATTCCAGGGGACCTAAAATGCCACTGCTGTCCACCGGCCAGAGTAAGGGCTTAGGGAAATCAGGTGGTCAATGGAGTTTGGCTCAGGTCTGTCTCACAGTGAACCCAGTGGGTCCCTGGACACTCCTGTGTTTATTTTCCCAGTTCCAGAAGGCAGAATCGGAATAGATATCCTCAGGAAATGGCAGAATTGCCACCCTCGTTCCTGACTTGTGGAGGGAGGGATGTTATGATGGGAAAGGCCAAGTAGAAGCCATTAGGACTACCTCTACCCAGAGAAACAGTAAACCAAAAGCAATGCGGCGTTCTTGGAGGGATTGCAGAGGTCGGTGCCACCATGAAGAATTAAAAGACGCAGGGATGGTGATTTCTACCACATTCCAATTCAACTTGTCTATATGACCTGTGCTGAAGGCAGACAGAGAATGGCAGTGGATTATTGAATGATATTTTTAGAAATATTTATTTATTTTTAGAAGGAGGGAGAAAGAGAATCCCAAGCAGGCTTCCTGCTGTCAGCACGGAGCCTGATGTGGGGATCGATCCCACGAACATGAGCCAACATTAACAGGTGGACCCTTAAAGACTGAGTCACCCAGGTGCCCCAGAAGTGGATTATTATAAGTTTAGTCAGGTGATCGCTCCAATTGCAGATGCAATTGTGGTTTCATTGCTTGAGGAAATCAACATATCCTCTGATACCTAGTGTGCAGCTTTTCATCTGGCAATTTTTTCCCCCACCCTTGTTAATAAGGGCCATCAGAAGAGGTTTGCTTTCAGCTGACAAGCCCAGTGATACATCTGTACTCTCTTACTTTAGGGCTACATCAACTCTCCGATTGTGTGTTATAATTTAGTTTGCAGGGGTCTTGATCGCCTTTCCCTGCTACAAGATATCACACTGGTCTGTTACATTAACGACACTGTGGTAATTGGACCTAGTGAGCAGGGGGCAGCAACTACTCTGGACTTACTGGTAACACATTTATTCAAAAGTTCAACACAAACTCAGAGGTCTTTTATCTCAGTGAAATTTCTAAGGGTCTAGTGGAATGAGGCATGCCGGCTTTCCTTTCTAAGGAGAAAGATAAGCTGCAGCTAGTCCCTCTTACAACCCAAACAGGCACAATGCCTAGTGGGCCTCTTTGGATTTTAGAAGCAACACAGCCTTCACCTGGGTATGTTTACTCTGGCCCATTTGGTGAGTGACCCCAAAAGATGCTTGTTTTGACTGGGACTCAGAATAAGAGAAGGCTTTGCCACAAGGCCAAGCTGCCATGGAAACCTCTCTGCCACTTGGGCCACAAGATCCGATGGTGCCTGAAGTTTCAGTGGCAGACAGGGATGCTGTTTGGAGCCTCCGGCAGCCCCCTGTAGGGAAATCACAGAGCAGGCCCTTAGGATTTGGGAGCAAGTCCCTGCCCTCCTCTGTAGATAACTACTCTCCATTTGAGAATACTAGCTATGACGACATGAGAGTTATAGAAACGAGAACTGTAATTATCATTAATATCTCATCCCTATTTTGTTATGAATATTTGTGTATGGGTTTTAAATATATTTTTTTATTTAAAAAAATTTTTTTTAACATTTATTCATTTTTGAGAGACAGAGAGAGACAGAGCATGAGCGGCGGGGGGGGGGGGGGGAAGAGGGAGACACAGAATGTGAAGCAGGCTCCAGGCTCCGCACTGTCAGCACAGAGCCTGACGCGGGGCTCCAACTCACGAACTGCGAGATCATGACCTGAGCTGAAGTTGGACCCTCAAACGACTGAGCCACCCAGGCACCCATCAAATATATTTTCCCTCCTTTATTCCCTTATCATGTAAAGTAAGATGTATTGACATACTATAGTATTTAATATCGTTAACTTTACATCATAGCGTTTAAGTTATGAGATATCAAGAAAAATAGTAAGTATCAACCAAGGATTCTGCATCCTCTTCTAGACAAAGAGATAGTGTGGTTTTCAGTTGTATGCAGGATAGTTTTATCATGTTAGGTGGAAGCATGGCCTTGTTATTATCTTTATATGCAGAATACATATGGTTCAAAGAGGCGTATGTGGTAAGTCGACAAAGGGTGGACTCTTGGTGGTTAATTCTATGTGTTAACATGGAGGGTGTTTGGGGATGAGTTTAACATTTAAATTGGTGAAATTTGGGTAAAGCAGGTTGCCATCCATAATATGGGTGGGGCTTCATCCAATCAAAGGTCTGAATTCCGTCAAAAAGATGGCTTCTTTGAGCAAGAGGGAATTGTCCAGTACACTGACTTTAGACTTCATCTGCCTTTGGCTCTCCTGGATCTCTAGGGTCCTGCTTTCAGACTGGAACTATATCATTGGGTGTTCTGGTCTCAAGCCTACTGGCTCACAGTGCAGATTTGGACTCGCCCAGCCTCCACGATCACATGAGCTCACTCCGTATCTCTTTCTATGTAAACACAGATCCTACTGGTTTCGTTTCTTTGGATGACTCTGACCAACAAACAGTATCATATCTTCTAGGCAAGGGGAAAATATTTATGTCAGCAAAATTAAATGCAGTAATATATATCTTTCATTTCAAGAGTTTTATCACACTCTTTAAGAAGCCCTTTATAGTGGGGTGCCTGGGTAGCTCAGTTGGTTAAGCATCCAACTTCAGCTCATGTCATGATCTCATGGCTCCTGGGTTTGAGCTCCGCATCGGGCCCTGTGCTGACGTCTCAGAGCCTGGAGCCTGCTTCAGATTCCGTGTCTCCTTCTCTCTCAGCCCTTCCCCTGCTTGAGCCCTGTCTCTCTCTGTCTCTCAAAAATGAATAACCATTAAAAAATTTTTAAGAAAAAAAAAAGAAGCTCTATGTCTGAGAAAGAAAGGAGGATTGGAATCTAAGGACTGAATTTGGAAACAGGGTTCTCTCCTCATTACTATCTTATGTGACTGGGGAAGTCACTTCACTTCTCTGAGATTTACTTTCTAAAATGATAATAATAATATTTACCTAGAAATGCTATTGAAAGAATTAAATATGCTAAAACTTTACATATATACATATTACATATACGTGTGTGTGTGTGTGTGTGTGTGTGTGTGTGCGTGTATGATATGTATGTTTAAAAGCTTAACCAAATGATACCACGGTATTTTATAGTCAGAATGGCTGGATAACAGCAAAGGTATGTATTTCAATCTAAACTACATTTAAAAGAAACTGTTACCCAAATTTCAAATCAAGCAAAACAAAGTATAAAAGTTTTGTTACTGACACCAAGTCATGCCGGTTGGTATTGTTTTTTTGAGCACCGATTAGGTGTTGGATACTGAAACTCACTATTTCAGTGAATCCCCCCAAGAACCTTATAAATCCAAGATGGTGACTTATCTTACATCACAAAAGAGAAAACTGAGGAGCAAAGATATAAAACAAAACACTGAAGGCCACAATTTGAAAACGGTCAAGTCAGAATCTTAAAGCTCAGTAATCGGACACCATGACCAAAACTCTAAGTGATGATACCTCACTGCCTCTTCAGCAAGTTCAACTAGAAGGACAAAGATGATTTGTTTTTAGCTGTGTTCAGTCTGAGTCATCAGTGAGCATTCAATCTGGTTTCCTGCTGTGTTTTTTTTTTTTTTCTGAACTGTGCCTAGAATTGACTCACACCCAACTCCTCTCATTCCTGCCTCTATCAATAGAGAAAATGGCCTCACCTGTCATCCATCCCCACCCCTCCTTCTGTCCGCACCGCAAGAGAGTTTTGGTATTCCTCACACAAATGTAAAAAGTCATTTTGGTTCCTTAACAATAGCACGGCCTGTCCATTTTAAAATTTCATTAGGAAATAGGCCCCAAGGCTAAGATGTGATGAACTCAAGGTGATGCATAAATTCAGGGAGGCAGGAAAGTGTTGGGAAGAGAATGGACATCACTTGCTCCAGCCACTTGAGGAACAGGGTTTAGTGAGTGCAGATGTTTATACGAGCAGCATGAAGAGACTCTCAGGGAAGCCTTAAAGCTTTCATGGCTTCAGAAGGCTCTAATTCATGAGTTCAGTAACAAAGGCCACAAGGCTAAAGATAGAAATAAGAAGAGGAAGATTAAAGTTCTTTGAGGAAAATTAAATCAAGTTCAAGGATTTGTTTGTTGGGGATGGGAGGTAAAGAGTAAGGAGGAAGCAACATATCTTCTCATGTTTCTTGACAACTTGAAGTCTTTAATGTAACCGGAGAATGGGAAATGCAAACATATTTGTATTTCACAAAGTCCTTCCTGATTGCTACTGGATACAATTATACAGGCTAACTTGAGACTAATTCTGCCATCTCTAGTCCAAACCAAGTCAAAATCAATGGTCCACTGCAGATTCCCCCATGGGGAAATGCAAAGGCCAGACAGACTGGCATGGCAAAGTAGGTCATGGGTGTCTGTGCTCCTGAGCCTACTTCTCTATCCATCAAGCTGATAGACATAAATAAATAAATAAATAAATAAATAAATAAATAAATAAAAACAGAAGGAACAGTCCAGTGAATGGTTCCTGATTACAGCAGAAGGCATTGTTGAGAAAGGAAATGAGGCCTGAATAGGGAAGAGATTACAGTTCATCTACCAGATGCACTACAGGGCTTTGCATGTTTCTTTTTTCACATTCTCAGGATTTCTTCACTTCAGCAAATAGAACAATTCTATTGATGAGCTCACCCGTCCTCCTCCGTCCTATCCCACAGGTGGTTTCCAAATGTTATTGTACATAACAACCAGCCAGGGCTGTTGTCTAAGTGCAGATTGATTCCTTGGCCTCAGTCTCAGAGGTTCTGATTGGGTCAGTTGGGGGTCAAGCCTAAGAATCAGTATTTATCAAGAATTTCACCTATTTTGATGGAGGTCATTTGTGGACCACACTTTTAGAAATGTCACTAAAGACAGTATATGTGTGTGCACATATGTATGTAAAACTTATACTACTTGTATTTGTATTCATGAAATAGTGCTGTTCAGTGTTTGACAAAAATAATATCACCAGAAATCTAATCTCGGGCTCCCAATCTTCACCTCCATACTCTATCAGCACTGTCCCCAGGGTGGGGACAGGATTTACTATGTCAATCACAAATGATAAATCTATATTATCAAAGGTAATTTGTTTCTTCATTTAAGTACAGTAAAACCTTGGTTTGTGAGCATACTTCATTCCAGGAACACGCTTGTAATCCAGAGCACTTGTATATCCAAGTGAATTTCAAAAACCATTGGCTCATCGTGATCATGTGATGTTTGGCATCACGTACAACTTGTATTGCAACACATCACTCGTTTATCAAGTTAAAATTTATTAAAAATGTTTGCCCGTCTTGTGGAACACTCACAGAACAAGTTACTTGCAATCCAAGGTTTTACCATATTTAGATTTTTCTTCTAGTCTTATTGAGATACAACTGATATATGTTGTCATGTAAGTGTAAGGTCTATAGCATGATGCTTTTATTTTATATAGACAGAAATGATAACCGCAATAGGTTTAGTTAATATCCATTATCTGATATAGATACAATAAGAGAAAAGAAAAAAATTCCTTGTGATGAGAATACAACATTTATTCTCTTAACACCTTTTCTATATGTCCTATATATAGCTACAGTCATTATGTTGACATGACATTCCCAGTAGTTATTTATTTTATAACTGAAAGTTGTACCTTTTGCCTACCTTCCTCCAATCCCTCTCCCCAACTCCCAGATTTTAAAATGTAATTTACAACCGAGCATTTACCATGCTGCCCAGATTAATTTACCTATTAGCCAACTTCTGAATATTAATTGCTGATGTAATTGTTGACAGTCAAATTTAATATAAGACTTTTATTTTGGAACAAAATTTTTATATAGTTTATTGGATTAATAAGGTGACAGTTCTTATGTTTACTATTCCCTCTTCTCTGTTTATTTATTAAAAGTAATTACTCTTTCATTGCAGAAATACTTTTAATTAAAATGCTTTCTTACTCCTAACCTTAGAAATATGTGAAACACAAACAAAGCAAATTGAGAAGGAAAACTAAAAGTTTTGACAACTCAAGTAGCTATTGCTCATGTTGTATTAGTTTATGAATCACTGCATGAAAATAAAGTTATATGAGTAATGAATATGAAGTAGGTCAATAAACAGAACAATCTTATAATCTCCTTAGGAAAAGTGTTCAGTGAGCTCCCATTGTTTTGTTTGAAATTTTAGAAAAAAATTATTGTTTCAAATCAGTATATACATATATATTTTTTAAGTTTATTTATTTATTTTGAGACAGAGAGAGAGAGAGTTGAGGAGGAGCAGTGAGAGCAAGAGCGAGAGCGAGAGAGAGAGAGAGAGAGAGAGGGAGAATCCCAAGCAGGCCCCACATTGGCAGTGCAGAGGTCAATGCGGGGCTCGATCTAATGAACTGTGAGAACATGACCTGAGCTGAAATCAAGAGTTGAAGGCTTAACTGACTAAGCCACCCAGGTGCCCAGCATATAAAAATTTAATATAAATATAAATATAAATATAAATATAAATATAAATATAAATATAAATATAAATATAAATCCCCACCAATGCCACTCAATAGGATGGCAACAATCATGCCTGCTTTCCCCCCCTTTCTTGTACATTCAGTGCCCACCACATGAAAAGGGCCCAATATATATGTGTGTGTGTGTATATATATATATATATATGCATATACAATCAAAATTGTATATATAATATAATAAATATATATAGATGTATGGTTACTGAAGAAATTCACTAATTTGGCTAAGTAGAGGAGATGCAGTTCGAATCTATAAAAATTTTTACCTTTTATTATATTCGGTATCATAAATTAGTACATATCAAATACAAGTCCCACTAGACATGATTAATAATATAGTTAAAATTTTGATGTTAAAAGATTTATGCTTATAGAGTCTCTGACCTTCAAGGGTTCTCAAACTGTCTGGTGTGAAAAAGCAACCTCAGATCTACCTCCTTCTCTCAGATGGGGTCTTTGTTCAGTATGCAGAACTAGAGAGAAGATAGAACTGGAAAAGCTGAGGACACAGGGAGAGGCAAGGCATTGGGTGTCTGTGGGGTTGGATGGGGGTGGTACTACCAGTTTAAATGTGCCTTGCTCCAATTTGATTATAGGAAAGCAATATCTCCAAAGACCCTGATTCCAAATACTGGAAATTTCTTACACTCCTGTACAGATGGAATCATGATAAATGACTTAGCAGAGTGAAGGAAGATCAAGCTTAAGTGCCTACAAAGATGTATACTAACAATAGCAAGTCTGTTTTCCCTTTAGAACCCATTATGGGATCAAAGATTACAGGCATTATTAACCAAGGAAAGTGGGGGTGAGATACAGTAGAGGTGGAAAGGGGACTCAGTTAAAAATCCATAAAAGGTGCTTGAAAGCTCCCAGGTGACTATCTACATGCAGCGAAGAGAGACAACTACCCTTTTATCAATGATGTAGGAGTTTGGAAGTATTTATTATAGAGCAATTAAGCCACAAAGGCTTGGACGAAAGCAGGTGTGAGGTCCTGGAAAAAAATAGAGTCATTAAATTAAAATTAAATTCTAAATGGAGATAATGCCAATCCTCTCCTTCAACCTGCTCCAGAATACTAATCAGGAAGTCTGTACAACCTCTTTACCTTGGCAAGAGAAACAAGAGGATATGTTCAGGAAAACTGAAAATCTCTAAGAAATGCATTCTAGATACTGGTGTGTGAAAGCCTTTGAGCAGAAAAAAAGTTGGACACCCAAATGCCACTCTGCAATGATGCTCACGGGTCCACATGACATGCTGTGTGTCTTAAGCTTCCAGTTTACATTTGGGTGTCTCGCTCTTAAATATCTACGTATGTTTGCATATAAGCATCTATCCATCCATCCATCCATCCATCCACCACCAGTCACTAGTTAGTGGATTAAAACTTCTTTTTTTTTTCAATTTTTTTAACGTTTTATTTATTTTTGAGACAGGGAGAGACAGAGCATGAACAGGGGAGGGTCAAAGAGAGGGAGACACAGAATCTGAAACAGGCTCCAGGCTCTGAGCTGTCAGCACAGAGCCCGAAGCGGGACTTGAACTCACGGACCGTGAGATCATCACCTGATTCGAAGATGGCTGCTTAACCGACTGAGCCACCCAGGCGCCCCATTGGATTAAAACTTCTAACAAGAAAAAGAGGGCAAAATAAGCAAATGGAAAACAAATGAGAAAAAATAAACTTGAAGGTAGGAAAAATGAGACATGGAACAGAAGAAAATTACTGAAAAAAAAAGAAAAAAATTCTCACAGAGATAAGAGAATAAATTATTTCATTTTTAATGACAAAAGGATAGAAAAAGAGTGAAAAATAAAAAGTACAGAAAACAGCGAAAGAACCAAATAAGATACAATGAAAAAGTCTAGCACATGCAATTCTGAGTATCAGATTGAAAGCAGAGAGTAAAAGGAGAGGAGGCAATATTTTAATAGATTCTGATCTAAACTTTTTTTTTAAATCTAATTTGTAAAATATCAACCAACAGATTCAAGAAGATCTACGGAACCTCAGAGGTAGAAGTACAAAGAATATCCCATGTAGGCATATTATGGTAAAAGTTTTGAGAACCAAAGAAAAAAGAAAAACTGGTTAAAAACAAACAAACAAACAAACCCAGAGGGGAAGCTTGGGAAGAGTAGGAGGGTAGCAGAGTAGGAGGGCCCAGAGCTCACCCTGTCCCATGTTGACAACTAGGTATCATTCAAACCCACCTTAACAAACTGGACAGCAATCTGAAGATTGGCAGAAGGGACCCCACAGCTAAATATAGAGAAGAAGCTGCCTCTGAAAGGTTAGGAAGGTCAGAAAGGCAGAGGGAGGCTGCCCCAGAGGGAGGGAGCTGAGTGCGGGGACAGGGCAGAGAAACAGGCCCAAGCACCAGGGAGCTCACACAGGGAAGACTTCTTTTCTTTTCTTTTCTTTTCTTTTCTTTTCTTTTCTTTTCTTTTCTTTTCTTTTCTTTTCTTT